>NC_031979.2:36944197-37244197 GCF_001858045.2 Oreochromis niloticus
GTTTACTTTGGTTAATTTAGTTTGTGCTGTAGTAAAAGATAGAAGTAAGGTAATTAAACAAGGTGATAAAATGAAGCCACAACTGACGAATGCAGCAGAAACACAATTTGCGCAGCGGTGACAGATGACAGAAGAAGCCGGGCTGTAATAACGGTGGCTTCATAACAAAAAGAACAGAATTTGATAAGAAAATCCAAATGGCTTTAAAACACAGCGTGATGGACGATGGCGGGAAAAAAACAACAGTGTTCATAAAAAATAAGCAGAAAAGAACATGAATAACAGAGATGAAGAAAAGCTGTCCCAAGGGGGAGTTATTGGAAACGAGTGGGAGGAGGAAGGAGGAAGAGGCTGAGTGTTTCATCACCGGGGAAGCTTCAAGCTGTTTTGTTCAGACTCTCGAAAGCAGTGGATTTTAGCAATGACAGGAAGCTGTCTCGCCAGACGATGAAATAAACAGCAGATAACTGGAGAGAACGAGAGATCGGAAAACTTCAAATTCACTGTGCCATCTCCGAAAAGCGTAACGCTCAGTGTTTGTGTCAACGGTAGCAAGACGAGGATCATTTTGCTGACATTACAGACGTCGTATTAGCCACAAGATTCTGTGAAAAAGCCCGAAGTTCGATTAATCTGAAGCAACATGTATGTAGTCGAAGCCTAATCTGATTAGCTCTGCCACAGGCCTCTGTTCAGACTCAACGGTGAGCTGCATGGTTGCACTGGGTGATGTGTTTCATCACTACCACCAATATACATGCTTCATTTAATTCAGTCCCACATGCATCAACCTGCTATCCCAACTATGGCCTAATTCATGCTAAAAATAGCCCTTAAAGAAGGCTGTTTTTATCAAATCCTGTAATGTCAACACTTTTAGAGGAACTACTGAATTTTAGGGCTAAGATTTACTTACAACTCAATGTCAATGCCTGGCTGTACCTCACAATAAACCATATTATTTGTCAAATAATTCCATTTAAAAATGCTCTAAAAGGCCACAAACTTGAACAAATACCCCTAGGCCTCACTTTCGGTCTTGCAGATCCAGACGTGAGGAACAGCAGACACCGAGCAGCAACTGTATAGGTCTATGTGTCAACAGTCCTGGGTTAACTTTAGAGTAGTAGCCAAAAGCCTGTGGGTATTCATTCACTTTTGGAGCCAGCTTCAAGAGTCCTGACATCCTGAGAGCTAAAAGAATGACTGTATAACTCAATAAGCATTAAAATCATAGTCTCGATTCCAAACAGCGTGTCTTCTAACGCGCATTTTCATGTAAAGTTTGAGAGCAAAGCTCGAAATGCCGGGTTTATATGAGGTTGAAATTCTACATTTAAGTGCTGCATTCCTGGAAAGAGGGTTGGATTAGCAAACGGATTACCAGGCATGTAGACAAACAGGTTAAATCAGAAAGACCACGGGATGATCAGAAATGACAGAGAGGGAGGGAAGCAGGAGGTGAAGTGAGCCTCATGGCAGGTGATAACAGTGGAAGAGGAGAGCTGGAGTACAGTAAGCAGCACACAGGTGTCTTCTCATCTCTACACCGGTCAGCACTTCTGACTGACAGCTGGATTAGCATTAGCACAACACAGCCACATGGATTAGCGTTAGCGGGCCCGGTGCTACACAAAAAGGGATTAGCCTTAGCAAGAGCTAATGCTGTAGGCTAAGAGATTAGCACTAGCTATAGCATGGCTCTGAGCTACAAGAGAAAAGATTAGCTGCGTATATCTGACTTCATACTGAGTCACTGTAGATGATCAGGAGCCTACAGGACCAAACAGCAGAGGATTTCAATATCAAATACGGAAACTGTGGGACTGAAAATGGGAACAGCTTCATGTAACAACTCCACCAAAACACTGTTAGATAATAACAGGAATAACAATACTAGAAATACATGTTTGTCATTAAAAATTAAAACATTTTCATGATATTTATGGGGAGCTTTTTTGTTTTTCTGGACAGTATTGTGGTTTTATCGCTATATCTAAATCGATTTATTTATAATTTGTTTAAATATGCTTTATAAATACATATAAATACACAATTATCTTACTTTAAATCAGTTTGAAATGGTGTGAAGCATAATGGTTCTACAAACAGCTATTACAATTTTGTGAAAAATTAAGTATACCCCATGATTAACAGCATGTTGAACAGCTTTAGCAGAAGCAACAACTCCATGCAATCATTTTGTGTATGAGAGTCTCTTTTAGGTCATCGAGGAGGAATTTCCCCCACTCCTCTTTAGAAAATAGCTCCAGTTCATTAAAATTTGATGGCATTAATTTACGCACAGCACAGTTCCCACAACAGGTCGAGGTCTGGACTTTGACTGGACTATTGCAGCACATTGATTGTTTTCTTTTAAGCCATTCAGTTGGAGATGTGCTGCAGTGCTTGGGGTCAGTATACTGCTGCGTGACCTGGTTTGGGCCAAGTTTTAGCTGTTGGACAGATGGCCTCACATTTGACTCCAGAATACTTTGGAGTAAAAGGAGTTCATGGTCGACTCGATGACTGCAGGGTGCACAGGTCCTGCGACTTCAAAACAAGTCCACATCATCATGCTTCATAGTTTGTACAAGATGTTTGTGCTGATAGGCTGTGTTTGGTTTTCACAAAGCTTCTGCTTTGGTCATCCTTGCTGATGCATTAAACATGATCAAACATGTACTTTAGCCTCATCTATCCAAAGGACATTGCTCTAGAAGTCTTGCTGTAATTGTTGTGTCAGGAACTTGAATATTTAACATGCTAACTGAGGCCTGTACAGTCTGAGATGTAGCTCTTGAGGTTTTCTGCAGTTTCTCTTTGCATTGCAGAGTCTGACCTCAGGGTGAATTTGAAGACTGGCAGCTGTCTTGAATACTTTGCACTTGTGAATCTTTCTTACTGTTGAATGATGGACTTTAAATTGTTAGACTGATGGGCAGCAGCAATTACTTCTTTAAGGTAGATGCAGATGTTTTTCTGCTGATGCATTGTCTTATCAATTTGAAAATCCCATAGTTTTCACATTCACAAGATTTTCGGGAAACTTGACCACTGACCTTTGACCTTGTGGTTGATCTCAATGAGATTAGAACTTGCCTGAGAGTTTTGGTAAATACACCAATCGTATCTATTTGAAGCTCCTAGGTCGCCTCGTTCTCGAGTTATCGCAGTCATGGAAACTTGTCCACGCCGCCCGCCTGCCTGACGGGGTCACAACAATACCCTATCAGCTGTTTAAGGCCGAGGGGCAAAAACCTGAGTAACACAAACATAAAAGCAACACAGGAACCATCTGAGCGCTTCCACTGATACTACTTACAGCTTGTTATTTTATTCTCACAGATCCATGGTGACATTAACTTACAGTTTGATGTGGTCAAAGGAAAGCACAGATGAGCTTAAGATTCATTAGCACCAAAAGATAATCGGTGTTATTCACTTCACCTGCCAACGACCCTCACGTTGTGGCTGATTGAGCAGCAGCTGTTTTTTTGCCATTCTTAAACTCCAGACCTTGGAAAATATCAGCAGCTGTAAAACAAAGGAAAAGCTGCACCTTCTCTGTATTTTATTCTCGTGCATGCCTTCCACCTCAACACTGGTACCTACACATGTGTATGAGAATGGCCCTGACACCATTCCAGCCCAGATTTAAAATCCTAGTAGAGCAAACTAAAGCTCAATTCTCTCACTGAACAACAGAAAGTGGGGAAGTGGAATATAAGGGTGAAAGAAAGAGAAACTGTAAAATTGTTAAAATGTTTTGATGTTATCTGTTGAGACTGTTAAGTCGAGATGTAAAAGGGAAAGAAAAAGGGAAACTCAAGCTGCTGCTATTTTTTTTCTGAAATTAAGCACTTTGTTTTAAGATGCACAATTTAGCCATTTTATTTATTTTCTCTAATTCATTTAAAACAGCAGCCCTATATCTATTGTAGGCCTACTGTGTGTTTCAGTGTTAACAATAAATTTTGTTGAAATGTTTTTAACTTGTATTTTCATTGATTTGACAGACTATTGTTCATATGTTCAGATATTAATTTAAAAAAAAAAGAAAAGGCTGCTTCTCTATCACAATCATAACGTAAGTTAGACATTATGATGTCCCGGACCTCTGCTTGAGAAGATTTTCTCCAACTGGACCTCCTCAAATTTTAGTTTAATACCCCTGCTGTAGTCTAATGAAAAATTCCTGCACGTGGGTCACTCAGTCATTTAATGTTTCCTCATTCTCTTATTTACCAGGCAGAACCTTTAGTAAACTGCTGATTATCCAAAATACAAGCGCACGTGTCAGCGCACATTCCACTAGCGTAGTCTCTTTATGATCAACAGTCCAATCATTAAAATTTATGGTTGCAAAATGAGACCAAAGGGTTTTCTTAATGGTTTAAGGTGTCAAACGAGGATCATAAAGTTGGTGGACAGTCTACATGCAGACATTTACATGCAAATAAACATTACTGTGAACAAACCATCAGCAGTTTGGATATTCCTGCCTGTTTATTTTATCAGCTTAAATGGTTTTCCACATGACATAATGAATTCAGTTATAAAAATATTTCGCCTTGTAATCGGAAGGTTACCGGTTCGAGCCCCGGCTCAGACAGTCTCGGTCGTTGTGTCCTTGGGCAAGACACTTCACCCGTTGCCTACTGGTGGTGGTCAGAGGGCCCGGTGGCGCCAGTGTCCGGCAGCCTCGCCTCTGTCAGTGCGCCCCAGGGTGGCTATGGCTACAACGTAGCTTACCATCACCAGTGTGTGAATGTGTGTGTGAATGGGTGAATGACTGGATATGTAAAGCGCTTTGGGGTCCTTAGGGACTACAAAAGCGCTATATAAATACAGGCCATTTACCATTTACCATTTACCAAAAATCAATAGCAAAAGCAAATGTTTAGGCAAAGCAAAATGACTCTTTTTGAATTTTGGCTTTTAAAGGCTTTTTAAAGACCCACAGGGACCTTTAATAACTGTAAATGTACAGTTTTTACACCAAGCTGCCTTTTCCTATATCAATTAAAAAAAAGTGGAAAAAATAGAATTAATGTGTGTAAATGGTGAGTTGTTCACGGGTGGGTCCTGTTAGAATAACAGTAGCATTCCTCCTCCCGGTCTTCAACACAGAGACGCCCACATGCAAACAGAGACTGACAGAGGCTCACACTGTCAGAGACACTGCAGTCACCGAGGGTTGTCTGAGACCATGTTACTGAATCATTATTGTAATGAGATGTGCTTTCACAGACATTAAATACGACAGTATTACGGGATCTGTTGAGAGAGCCTGGACATAAACAAATCTCATATTACTCAAGCACCAGTGTGCATTTATATATATTTATATATACTATCAAGACCTTTTCTGTTACAGATGTGTGCACGACTGCGGCACACAGAGCCTGAGGGTTTATCCATGTCTCAGTGTGATTGCTGCCTGCAGATTTAACCATCATTGTTGTCCAATAATAATATCTTTAAATGTCTGTGTCATCTAGGTCATGGTACTCTGGACATCTTTAAAAAAAGAAGGCAAGTGGACTTCTTTAAGTTGACCTACTATTGATCGTATGAGCTATCACATGAGCCAAGCTGTGACACGGTTCATTACCATCATCAGGGGCATATAGGCTGATAGCTGATGTCATAAGCTGCCGCCTCTGTTCAACGATGGCCGTTCACAATGGACACAGATGGCCTCTTTTACTTCTCTCACAAGTCTTCTCTGTCCAAAATGTGAACCTTGTCATCCTCGAAAGAGTGACGTTTATCCTTCAGGTGGCTGTTGAGGTGGTTCCTTGATGCTGAGCCATGGAGTGGCTGTTACGGTGATCGTAATGACAAACGCCTTTTTTTTAACCCTGGCTCATGTGATGACGCACATGATCAACGACCACTTCCACAGTGGACATCCCCAGTTAGGGGTAGGCTAGGCTAAGGTACTAAGAGTAATTTCCATAAACAGAATTCTGGATGTAGAGTAAATATGTGTCATCTGTTAGCAAGGATAAAAAATGTTGGTATCAGACATTTTCAAGTTTGACAACAATGAAGCTTCATTAACAGCACAATGCAGAGCTGCTTTGACTGCAATTACAGTGCCAGTGCCAGCCACCTGCCTTCATCAGAGCGATGAAGACAGGTGCTAATTTACACCATGGACACAATGAGCCAGTAAAACTGCAACAATGTGACTGCCTCATATGATTGATTAGCTCTTTGGAGACATAAGAAGGGGAACCACTATCTGTGGCATTACAAAATCTCCCGTAGATTTCAGTTGTCATGTCTCTTTCCTATAGTGAAGTAAGGTTGAACAAAGAACAGCGATAACTGTTCCTGAATATTTACTACTGAAACAGACAATTACACTGGACAAAACTGAAACATCTGCTTCAAGGTCCAGGAACAATTTTCAAAGAAAACTTTGAAAATTGGCAGAAAAAGGCTGATGTGACTGCAGTTCAGTATAAATCAAACCATCAGCAGTCTGAAATCTACCAGAATGCAGCTCAATTACCTGAAAATAAAATATTGTATAAGGCAGAAGCTGAAAAAGCTACAGTCTTAAACTAAGAATACTCGCAGGTATTCAGGTTGGTTCATGTCAGCCTACTTTCAGCTTTGCTCACAAACCACAGAACATATCTGAAAACAAGAGGTTTTTAAAACCTGAGCTACACATGGACATCAGACGGAGGGTGTCAGAATAAAGAGGAAACATTTAATTGAAAATCAAAAATAGTGGTTGGTTCTGTTCAGGAGATGTTTGCCATCAGACATCTGGAGGGGCTCAGAGGCTTATTAACTTTTCTCGGGCTCCCTTCGGGCACAGATCACATTTCCCGAATGCTCATCAATCAGCACATTTTTTAGTCAGCTACTTTAATGACCAGGCGTGCTGAGAGACACGATCAGCTCATAACGGTCTGATTTACACACAGTGATGGCATGGACGTATGGGCACGTGTTACCGCTCGTGCAGTCAGGAAATCTGCACGTCAACATCACTATAAATTTAAGGTGTCAGCAATCAGAAAAATCTTTACAAACGCCAATAAATAAGGTGACTTGTTGTTGCTGTCTAGGAATATACCTGATCAGTTAGCTGAGTGGACAATCTCATTATTGCATCAGCTGTTCACATGTAAAGTTCAGATGATCAAACTCACACATCTGAGAAATAATGTCCCTGAAACGATGCTTGTTTGGATGTCTTGTACGTAGCTTCATCATTTTATCATTTTAAAAGGACATTTTGGACACACAGAAGATTAACACAGATCCATCATGGATATAAGAGACATCGTGTAAGCCTGTGTTAATCTCTTGACTGATCATGTAATGCACTGACCATTTAATACACAGACTGGAGGTTCATTCCCAGAGCATCGTAACATGGAAGAGGGGAGAGATTAGTCAAATTAATCCCGCCCCCCCCACATTCTCAGCCGTGTCACTAGAGTAACAGCAAAATAACACAATCATTAAAACCTAGAGAGGAAAATTAAGAATTTATTTACAGTAAAAAAAAAAAGGCATAAAAAAGCTACAACAAGGATGAGAAATACAAAGAATTCCTGCTGCAGCACCCTCCTGCAATATGACCCAAGTAAAAGGTGCAATCACAAAGTATCACAGCTCCACCGACAAAATGCACAAACGATACCTGAAATACATTTAACTTTCTCCCCTTCAAGGTCATTGGATCAGTGTGCTAGAACGCCGACTCTTCAGCTTGAATTGCATTTCAGGGGAGAGGACACAGTCACAGTGAGTCATAGCTGTGATTGTGGCAGTAGGCAAAGTTTGCTTCTGTGTGGCCACAAAACTCCCACCTTTCTAATGCACTCTTAACAGTTGCACAGTGGTATACACAGCAGGTCAGGTGGTTCCCCCCAAACATTATGTCACAACTCTGAACCTACAAGCCATCAAAATGCTGCTGAAAAAGCACAGCAGAACTCTGCATAGCTGGCATGACTCCTAAGGAAGAATTCACAGCAGAAACAGACATCAGACATGGATATATGAAGCTTGGACAGCATGGACTGCTGTTGGTTCTCTGGCATTCGCGTGACACTCAGCTGTGGTGATCGTCAACATGAAAACACTGGTTTTAAACATGAACCACCTGCAGAAACTCAGGGTGAAAAAACATCAACACAACTATTAAATATTCTCCACCAACCAAGAGTTAGTTTCTTCTTCTTCTTCTTAATGCAAAGCCTACAGGACTTTCCTCATTGCATCTCCTCTGTCATCTCCTTTGTCCTTGTCTCCTTGCAGGGATCATCTGTCTGTCTACCTGCAGTAAGCTGTCCGATGTGACTGATGGCTGAGTGTTTGATAGTGTCGGGTTTGATTTCCAGGCTCTTGTTATCTGTCACCTAAATGAAGGGGGAACTCAATCTCAGTTTCAGCCACAAAATGGCTTTACCGGGAAACGCCCTTCACCGTGGAAACGGCGCAAGTGGCACCTCTGTCACTCCATACAAACCAGCAGCCTGCCATTAGTCAGCGTCAGTCGGCCTCCCGATGTGTGTGTGTGTGTGTGTGTTTCTACACAGACAGACAGCGTGTGTACACGCTTATGGCATTTCCAAGCATCAGTGTGCGTGTTTGTCTGGCTCAGAGGGGTGCTATCAGCGAGTGCAGGGGGAGGTTTTTGTGTGATGCACGCTCACATATAACCGTCTGAATTTAAAGAGCAATGCAGTCTACATGTAGAGGGTTGGAGGAGGCGGGTCTTTAGATGACCATGCTTCAAGTCTTGATTCCCTTTTTTTTTCTCTTAATTTTCTGTTTTAAATTTTACAAACTGCTTAGGTTACTAAATGGTTTAGCCACGCCCCTTTTTACATATTAATCCTACACAGTGAAAAATTACAGGTTTGCACTGAAATGTGGCATGATCCTCACTCCCATCTTTTCATAATTGCCATACCCCGGTGCATCTCAGCACCAACCCTAAAGGACACTGTGACCTGCCCTACGGTGATTTCCACCCTGGTGTCAGAGCGGCTGCAGGTAAACCTGTCTGAAGCTGCCTCCATCCTTCTGCCTCTGTGTGTGAATTATAACTAGAATTCAGAGCGGCTGCAGGTAAACCTGTCTGAAGCTGCCTCCATCCTTCTGCCTCTGTGTGTGAATTATAACTAGAATTCAAAGCGGAGCTGCAGGCGGAGCCTGAGCAGGCCCAGACTGTTCTCCAGCGTGAAGGAGACATCTGTCCTCAACAGGACCGTGATCAGTATCACCAACCACTGAATCATCCTTTTTCTTCTTTCCTTAAATGATTTCTTCCCAAATTGCAGTTTTTCATCCATCTTATCTGTTACACCTTCTTTCCTCTTAACTCCTTTGTCTCTGCAACATCCCCCTGCCCCCGATCATCTCCAGTCTTTTATTCTTTTCTATCTTTAACATCTTTCCCTCACTCTTTTTTGCATCATTAACTAATTCTCTTCTTTTATATTTCCCCCCACATGTCTGTTCTTCTTCTCTACCTTCCTTTTCTGCATCTTGCCCTTCCTATCCTCTCACATCGATATTCTGCATGTCTCTGTCACCCTCCCACTCCCTCCTCCCGTGAGTTATAACAGATAAGTAAGGAGCTATCTTAAGCTCCGCTCTTCTTCCTAGAAAGTAATTTGGCAGAGGGTCGCTAAGTCACCCCCCCACAACTGTCACCCAGCAACAGACTCTATCACAGGCTGACCATCTATCTCCATTCCTCCCTCACCTCCATTAAATTCAGCTGCTGCTTAACACAAAACACTGAAAAAGACATGAAGCACAAATGCACATACATGTCTGCAGTCCAAGAAGGTGCACACAAGTCTATATACACAAAAGAGTGACACCAGTCGTTATAAGTGAAACACCAGAACACACAAAATGATTTTCCTTAATAGCACACAGCGGCTAAATTAGCATGAAGGTGTGTGTGTGTGTGTGTGTGTGTGCGTGTGTGTGTGTGTGTGTGTGTGTGTGTGTGACTTAAACCTGCACTTTTTCTAATGGACTGTGGGTGACTCCACCAGTGACTAAACTGTTCTTCATGAATTTTTAGTTTTCACTGTCTAGTTTTGTATTGAACTGGGAGCCAATCAAGTGACTGCAGTAATGAGATAATATGTTCAAAATCCTACTTACAAATGAGCGCTTTGGTTGCAAATAGAGGGTTACAATTTTTTTAAAAAGTAGTTAACAATAGAAAGCGCCAGTCTGCAGAGCGGTTGATAATATTTACTAAACTATTTAAGCTGCAAAATCAACACGTTCTCACTCCCAAAGTGTAATATTTGATGCTAGGTGACAAATCATCAACATATTATGCTTCCGGGCACCCAACACGTCCCTAAATGACGACACTGGAAACATGAGAACCGTTTGGACTCAATCTACACATGTTCGTTCATTTTACTTAAATCGCTTTGGAAAACACTATTTAACGTCATTAAAGTGCTGGTTAAGGTTAGGGAAGGGTTAGGGTTAGGGCTGGAATGCATGGCTAGAACGTGTATTACCGTGGGACCGTCATTCTACTGGATTTCATCCATAACCTGGCGCGTAGCATAAGAACACGGAAGGTAACCTTTCACGTTCCTCAGGAACGTCGTGGGACGTGACAAATTGTTGGGATGTTACACTTCGGGAGTGAGAACAGGCTCGTAGAATACAGTACAGATTAAACACTGAACATTTGAAGGGGACAAATAAATTCTCACAGATCTTCAGAATTTAGAAGTGAAAATGTTGCTGTGGGACACTGATGTCTTAGATCCCAGGTGGTTCCAATGGTGAGCAGCCAGGCCAGCAGTAACTACTTGTAACTAATATCTGATAACACTCCAAATTCTTTCGATATTTTAGAACAGCCTTTGCTATTTCTTGCAGGAAACTCTGTAATTTTTTTAGGAATAATCTTCTGTGAGACACAGTCCACACATCCACCCTACACACTACAAATACTTTTAACTTGTAACCACAGGTTACAAGTTACCTGTTATAGTTTACCTGTGCAGCTCATGAGATCTGCACAGGTAAACTCTCCCCAGGCAGACTGGCAGGCTTGGCTTCTGTCACTGCTTCACCACCTCTTTCTTGTAGAGTTGAAAGGCAGGATTTAAAACATGTCACAATAAATGATGGTGAGTCCAGGGATGTAGATGCCGAGCTAGAACCAAATTCTCGGGCACCGGTCTCACTGAGCAGCTGCCTCTGATACGAGTGATCAGAGACTAGCTACAAAGCACAGAGTACAACAGGAATACAGCATCTAATCTAATCACAGTGTAGTGCAACCAGAATCCCTTCACACATGACTGCTCACAATAATCCTGTTGTTTATACTATGGTAATTATGTTTTTAAAAGTATTAGGTAATTTCACTGTCAAACTTAAGACAGCTGCAGTCTCCTTTTAGTAATCATACAACAGTTAGTTTGCACGTACTATGGGAGGAACTCATTACCCGCCTTTGTAAGAAAACAGAAGGCCACATCTAAGAAAGGCTGGAGTTTATGTAGGGAACAAAACTGAGTCTTCCACAGTAAAAATCATTACAGTTACATCAGTGTCAGTTAAAAGTTAGGGTAAGATAAATTAGGTACTATAATGAATCACTCCACTGTCCTCTGAAGTTAGCTTTTACTTTGCATGGTTACATGTTGTTTCCAGTAGCAGCATACTGTACGTGTCAAGTGTCTGTGCATTTGTGTATTTATGTGTAGTTTTAAACTGTACTGCAACCACTGTTAGCACAGCCAGCTTAGTGATCCAACCATGAAGAACACATCTGGGGAAGAGGAGATGAATGAAGAGATAAAAAGATAACAGGCTTAAATAGGAGATTGAGAGAAACCAACAGAATAAGATAGAAAAAAAACATAAAAGAAAGAGCGAACCAGTCAAAGACAGCAGGAGAAAGATGTATATCAGGGTGGAGGGCTGTCCTTTCCTGCATCTGCCTGGTTGTTGCTGGAGGCTTTTGGAAACCCTTGCAAACTGACTGTCAGTGCAGTCAAAGGGCAAACACAACAGCAGCATTGCCACACCGCAGACTACATGAGTCACTACACAGACTGCTTTCACGAGGATCCATGAGTGCTCAAAGCTTTTTGCTAGAGCTCTTAGATGAAGCCCGTTGACTGTGTCCCACCAGAACAGAGAGACGCATGTTTTAATCCCCAATTCGACTGTTAATCACCCACTAACCCTAACCCAATCACCCAATTTAGACATGTAGAAGGGTATGAGGCTTGACTCCAAACAGCCTCAGACCTCAACAGCTGCCTCAGAAGGTTTCTCCACATTCGCTGGCCAGACACCATCAGTAACAACAAACTATGGGAAAGAACCTGTCAACTCCCAGTAGAGGAAGAAATCAGGAAGAGAAGATGGTGCTGGGCAGGGCATGGTATACGCAAACGGCCAACCAACATCACCAGGCAGGCTCTCAAGTGGAAACCCCAAGGCAAGTGAAAGAGAGGCCACCCGAGACACACCTGGCCACGAGACCTTGAGGCAGAAGCAACAAAGACGGGCTACACCTGGACCCAACAAGAAAGAACGGCCCAGGACAGAAATCTCTGGAGATCTACCTTTGGCGGCCCATACCGTGGGAGGGGGTCGGGCAGTAGTAGTAGTAGTAGACTCACAAAGTTTCACAGTACAGTCAAAATTCAAAATCAAAGTTGCTCATAAGCATCTAAGGTTGTTTCAGGTTTCCTTTCATTTGGTCAATCACGCTAAAATCCTATAAATCAGCATCATTATTATTATGTTAAACAACACTAATATCACAGTTCTGTCATGACACAGAGATCTGACCTGATTCCCAGCCGTTAACAGCAGAGACTGTCAGTGGCTAACAATCCCCATGGTTTTCAACACTGATATTTCCGTGTTCTTTTCAGTTATTTCCATGTATCTCCATTGTAAACCTGTAAAGCTTTTAGAACTGTTTTTTATATTTTTGAATCCCTGTGCTTTATTTCATTTGCTCTGTGTCAATATTGGCTTGTCAATAATCCAATCATCATGAAAGGTGCCATTTAAATAAAGTTTGATTGACTGTTTAAACCTTATTGCACCGTTAATGTCAGCATCTTTGGGAGTTCTTTACTGACCTTTGATTAAAGTGATGATCAGTAGCACACATTTAAATTTTAACCCCTAGCTCACTGATGAATCTAAAGGGTAGATGTCTCACTTGTTCTCTGTATACACTTTTGGCCTGGATCTTCTGCTGAGGCTGCTGAAGCGTTTTGTTGAGACTGTGCACAGCCTTCAGTTAGAAATTAACACAACCTGCACATATTGTAGCTTCTGTCTCTACTCCTTGTGCCACAGTATCAGCATGTCTTCTATAATTAGTCCCAGTGTTCTTGAGTCAAAGGACTCACTACGTCCATCAGATCAGAATATAATATTTCTACTAATTTTCTGCTAATCCCAAAGCAAAAGCTTTGTAGAGATAAAATGTCTTTACAGTAAAGTAATATCACGTCTGACAGATTTACAAAAGGGGAGCAAAACCTGAATGCATTTAAACACAGTGAGAAGACAGCATCACAAGCACTAGCATGTTCACGTGGACGTGCAGTTTCGATCTTCATGGTAAGCCCTTCAGAGGGGGTGGTGGTGGTGGTGAGGCCCCTCGACAGCACATCGTATCTCCATGAATGCAGACGTGGACGGAGCAAATCCACATTCATTCAGGTACATGTCATTATTAGGTATCAGGCAAATCGCTTGACCTGTGCACTGTATTTTAAATACATCTAAATAATACCACTAAATGAAGGGATGAGACCAAAGCGTGGTTACAGCAATGAATTCAAAGTATGTATTTTGCTCCAGGGCTTCTTATTTATGCATAAGTTTGAAAAATACCTGGAAAGGTCAAGACTTTAAAAGGTTGAAAGCAACATTTAGAACTTGAGTTTCTCTTATAACCAGCACCTGACTGTTAAAGATACAGACTGCATATAAAAGCTTTACAGGTGTGCAAAGTCAGACCTGTGTAGAAGTGCCTCAGATTTGCCTTTTTCTAATTGCCAGCAGCGCATGACTCCTGTGGCATGTGCTGTACCGTAGAGTTGTTCCAGACAATAAAAACGGTCTATGTTCCTCTATTCACTGATCCTCTGTGGAGACCTTACCTGTTGGCAGCTGCTGCTGTCAGTAGAAACTACACATTTAAGGTGAAGTGTGACAGACTGCAAGGATTTTTCCTTAAAAAAAAAAAGACAGCCTAGAAAAACTTTGCTGTCGGCTGTGTTTTGAAAGTACTTGAAGACTGATTTGGAGTTCACATCATTCCAATCAGAGCGCTGACAGAACACCGAACAACACAAATGCTGCTGCCTGCCTATCGCTCTGCTTTTTTATGTCTTCTCTCAGTCTCTTGTAAATGACAGGTGAGACATGACAATAACAACCATTACTTTCTACCTCCCTCCTCCATATTTTCTCTTCCTTCACTCTATTACCATTTAACCTGTCATCTAATCTTTCTCACATTTTCTGGAAACTTTAAACTAAAAGTATATTTAACTGTTCGTGTTTAGAATAGAATAGAATAGAATAGAATAGAATAGAATAGAATAGAATAGAATAGAATAATCCTTTAATTGTCCCACAAGGGGAAATTTGGTTGTAACAGCAGCCAGAAAGACACATATACAAACAAACAGTACACAGGACAGAAACATACACAATTTTTCTTACATATTTACATGAAGGACAATGGTTACTATAAACAGAGTACTGTACAGTTATTAAATAAACCAGGTTGTAGTGCGAATCGGTTGATTAACTTATTGCAGTTACAGCGCAGATGTAAACATCTATGATTGTTGGGAGCAGTCTTGATTGTACAGTCTGACAGCTGCAGGGAGGAAGGACCTGCGGAAACGCTCCTTCATGCATCTAGGATGCAGCAGGCTGTCACTGAAGGAGCTCTGCAGTTCAGCAACATTTCCATGCATGGGGTGGGAGACTCTGTCCATCAGAGATGTTATTTTGGCCAGAGTCCTTCTGTCTCCCACCACCTGCACTGGGTCCAGGGTGCATCCCAGAACAGAGCTGGCCTTCCTGATGAGTTTATCCAGCCTCTTCCTCTCAGCTGCCGATAAACCGCTGCTCCAACATACAACACTGTAAAAAATGACAGATGCCACCACAGAGTCATAGAAGGTCTTTAAAAGCGCTCCCTGTACTCCAAATGACCTCAGCTGCCTCAGCAGGTACAGTCTGCTCTGACCCTTCCTGTAAAGAGCATCAGTGTTGTGGCTCCAGTCCAGTTTATTATTCAGGTGAACACCCAGGTACCTATAAGAGTCCACTATCTCAATGTCCACTCCCTGGATGTTCACCGGTGTCAGTGTGGTGGGTCTGCGTCTCCGGAAGTCCACCACCAACTCCTTGGTTTTCCCGGCGTTGATCAGCAGGTGGTTCTGCTGACACCAGTCAACAAAGTCCAGAGTCCACTGTCTGTACTCTGAGTCGTCCTCACCTGTGATGAGGCCGACTATGGCAGAGTCGTCAGAGAACTTCTGTAGGTGGCAGCGTGGGGAGATGATGGAGAAGTCTGCAGTGTAGAGGGTGAAGAGGAACGGTGCCAGCACAGTTCCCTGTGGGGCCCCCGTACTGCAGACCAGCGTATCAGAGACACAGCCCTGTGACCTCACATACTGTGGGCGTTCTGTGAGGTAGTCCAGTATCCACTGGGACATGTGGTGGTCCACTCCCGATAGCACAGAAAGAGTGGATTTTGGGGGAGGGGTGTGTATGTTGGAGTCCACAGAAGCTGGGGGTGGGTGTAATGACTGGGAGCTGGGAGGTGTGAAGTCCTGAGATGAAGGACAGGCAGTCCCTGAAGATGAAGGAGATTGCAGCAGGGGGGGCGATGCTGGGGGAGGGGTGGGTGGTTGATCAAACCTATTAAAATATTTATTTAGGTCATTCACCCACCCCAAGTCTCCTGCAGCCTGGGGGGTTGGTTTTTGTCCTGAGATTGTCTTCAGGCTGTTCCAAACCCCTCTGATGTTGGCCTGTTGCAGCTGCTCTTCCATCTTCCTCCTGTAGTTTTCCTTCCCTTGCCTTATCTTCCATTTCAGCTTTTTCTGAACAACTCTCAGCTCCTGTTTGTCTCCAGATCTAAAGAGTCTCTTCTTCTCCTTGAGGAGAGCCTTAATTTCAGGATTTATCCATGGCTTGTTGTTGGAGAAACACCGTACCTTTATGCTGGGTACGGTGTTGTCCACACAGAAGTTCATGTAATCCGTAATGCAGTCTGTGATGCTGTTGAGGTCATCCTCCAGGGTGCTGCAGAGGTCGTCCCACACAGTAGAACGGAAACAGTCCCTCGGGGCCTCTTCAGTCTCTGTTTATTGGGTTTTTCTTCTGGTGACACATGGCACTGTGGCCCCAGCATCACCGGGTGCTCGTGAGTGCCTTAAGTGATTGTGGTTGTTTTATCTTAGCCTTGTTGTGTTGAGGTTTCATCAAAGAAAATCAAATATGAAGGCTTCACATTATTTCTATTTTTGTTAGCTGAAAATTCAAGAAGGTGACTGATGAAGAGGAGAGAACAGAGAGGAAGAAATTATTCAGGGGTAGAACTTTCTTTATCTCTCACACACACCAAAAATCATTTTATTTACCGTCTTTGTTTGCATTTTGTTTTTTTTGCAGCACAAACTTTAAAGTGGCCATTTCATGTGAATCTTTATTTTTCCATTCATTCATTCTCCTGCACTTATCCAATTCAGCCTGAAGGTAATGAATTACAATAGCAGAGCCTAAAAGTAACAGATGCATAAACTAGTTTTTCAGCATCACTCTGAGACGGGATGTTTTATTTTTAGAGATGTTGCCTAAATGAAAGAAAGCAGTCCTGCATATTTGTTTATTGCCTCTAGGCGATATGCACCTTGGGGCAACTCTTCAATATGTGATTTTAAGGACATATCCTGGTCAGAAATGATGTCACAGTGTTTGTGAAGGCCACGGTAATGCCTTCCAGAGTAAGTATCTGGTTAGACACCATGCTTCTAAGATTTTAGAGATGAGTACAATAACCTTAGTTTGTCTGTATTTAGACGCAAGAAATCATGTTATCTTTTATTTATGTTTTAAAAGCCCAAAGAGATTTGCAAACTAGCTTAGTTTATGAATTCTGTGGTGTGTGTTGGGATTCCTGCAACATGTTTCTTCCTGTAAAAATAAAGTATAACCTATGGCCCTTTTATCACTGAACTGAGTATTTCCCACAATGTGTAGGAGTTGTTGGGATATGCTGAGAAGAGTTGATTTGGGTTAGTAACACAAAAGTGCTGCACTATAAATTAGCATGAATGATGGTGTGTGTGTGTGTGTGTGTGTGTGTGTGTGTGTGTGTGTTTGAGTGCCTGTATTCATGTCTTTGTGTGGACCAAAAATCTGAAGTTTACTATATACTATAAGTTTACCACATGAGTCTCAAAAATGTCTCAAAAATGTCTTCAAACTTGTGGGGGATTTTGGTCCCCACAAGTTTGAAGACAATTTTGAGACTCGTGGTCTCAAAAATGTGGTTTTAGTGTCAGGGTTACAGTTGGGTAATGGTTAGGTTTAGGGTAAGGGTCAGGGTTAGGGATACATTTTTTAAGGTTAAGGTTAGGGTAAGGAGCTAGGGAAAGCATTATGTCAATTAGATGTCCCCACAAGATATGAATACCTGACATATATATGTGTGTGTGTGTGTGTTGCTGCACTGAGCTCTGGTCAGTGGAGGCATTTTTATTTCCCGTCTAACTTTCTCTGTGTGAGGCATTTAGGTTGCTTTGATGAATCAAGTGCACGCTGTGTGCTGTTTTGTCAGCTGCCATTTCTACTTTTTGTGTTCCAGCAGAGGCCTGTGACAAAGGAGTGTACCCACAGGCCAACGCTGCTTACATTCACTGCATTTGTTCAGTAACAGTACTGTGCCCATCTCGAGCCGCAGAGAAAGAACATTCTTGAATTGGTATCTGATATTTACCTTCCACAATTTCAAACCATCAGCAGCTGTCTGTCCTTCTCCTCTCATCTCTTTTTATCTTTTTCTTTCTATTATTCTGCCGTTTTCCCTTGCCTTCTCTTTGCCCCATCTCTTTTACTCTCTCTCTCTCTCAGCTTGCTATCCTGTTGTCAGCATGTCTTCCTTATCATGCTCTGTATTCAAGAAGCTAATTAGCTCTGCGATTGTTAGCCGACACAGCGCTGGAATTGACTGGCGGCTTTCCAGAAAAGCTCAAACACACACATGCACGACCGCACACATCCAGGACCTCTACAGTAGTTCCTCAAATGACTCTCCTTGCTCTGTGTGTGTGTCTGTGTGCGCGTGTGTGAGAGTGTGGAGTAGTACACAGTGTTGTAATCCTGTATAATGACTTGCTGGATGCATTGAGCTGCAGTCCTGGAGGTTTTGAGGCAGAGAAATGATGGGACTCTTTCCTCTGTTTGCACACAGCAGCAGCATTTAAACCACTGAGCGGAAGATGGGGAAATTACGACGATATACATCAGTGATCACAACTGCCTTCTTTAACTGAAATGAAGTTGCGCTGATGGTAAAAATTACTACAGATGAGGATTTTTATATATTTGTCAGATGAATTATTGTGGGACAAACCAGTGTTATGTTTTTATCTTCATCCTCCTTCAAAAAGCAGATGCAATCTCAGCTGCAAAAAGTGAACCTTTAGACAAATCCGTCAGAGAAACAACTCTGGCAGAATGGATGGCAAAACTACTAGAAAATAAGGATATTGTTTTGAACAATAAACTGCCGTACGAATCTTCTCCAGTCTCTTGCAGGCAGAGAGACCCTTCTGGATTCATCAGAGCCACTGCAAGAAAGTAGAGCTTGAAGCCCAGACCACTAGAGATTCACAAGTGTAAGGGGAATCTCCCCCGGTGTCAGTGAGTCCAGTAGGTGAGGGAGGAGTGCTGATTGAGCTCAGCTTGCACTCTCATTCTCTCCAGCCACTGACCAACTTTAGGCTCACTGATACATTTGGGTGTGACCAACCTCAAGCATGACGTGTTCTCAGGTGGTAACTGGTGTCTCACTACTGGCAACGGCTCTGTTCATCACGCTATCGACCCTGGAAGACGGAAGAAAACAATACACGAGCCGAGAAAAGAGATGGACAATGCCTGATACAGATACGTGTTTAACAGGATCACAGAGAAAGACTGTTATGTTTGCTCGCACATGCCGAGCGTATTAACACAACCATATATGGGAAACACCCTGGAACAAGTGCACTAATTCTG
Organism: Oreochromis niloticus; assembly: GCF_001858045.2. Taxonomy (NCBI): domain Eukaryota; kingdom Metazoa; phylum Chordata; class Actinopteri; order Cichliformes; family Cichlidae; genus Oreochromis; species Oreochromis niloticus. Next base: position 36,963,521 of record NC_031979.2, read on the forward strand.
ATCTCCGACCACACCTTCAGAATGACTTTTGTAAAGTGCACAACAACAACATCATCATCATCATCCTCATCCAGGAAGAAACGCTCAACTTCAACAGTCAGACCACATGACTCAATCTGGGGAACGTACCTGAAGAATTCAAACTCTGGACAACTGGACAAAAGGTACTCAACTTACTCTTCCTGTGGGCAGGAGTTGGAAAACATGCCCTCAGAAGTGAGACACTGGACTATAGATCCGGCTTGTTTCTCAAAGCATCCTGCAACGTCAACGAGGGACAAAACCAAGAAATAGACGCTCTCAGAATTGCTATAATGCAACATCGTGTAGCACTGCACATGATCCTGGCTGAGAAAAGGAGGATTGTGCGTCATATTCAACACCACATGCTGCACCTACATACCAGATAATGTACATTCTTTAAACATGGCTTCAGATGCTAAAGAGACTGTTGATCGTCGTTGGACTTTCCATGGTTTTATTTTGTTTTCTTAACTTATGTTATTCCTTGTTTAAAAGTTGTAATTTCACAGATGATAAGTTTATCACTCACAGCATACGCAGATGTACTGAAATCAGTGAAGATTATGGAAACTTTTTTCCTATTTGTTTCATGAAGATGAAGTGCAACTAGTGATGTAGTAACTGAAAATGTGAAAAACAAGTAGTTACTGATTAATTGTACATTTCATTTCTCTGATAAACAGGGCGGAATGTCAGAAGAAAAATTGTATATATGTGATCAGCTCCATGAAATGTATTCCTTCATTTATCATTAAGCACATGTCTACGTGACTTTTCACCTAGTAACTTGTGTGCAGCTACTAACTGCTTCCTGTTTTCAGAGAACATTTAGATGTAGAGAAGAGAAACCTCAGCTCTTTTACAAGAACATACGGATGTAGAAAAGGGAAAAACACGCTGCTCTGAGTAACGTTGTTATCTTTGTATCACACACACACACACACACACACACACACACACACACACACACACACACACAGACTATCTTGTATAAATAAAGGACGCAGACAGTCATGAGGCGCAGGTCATGCGTCCATGACTGCCCCTCGCGAGTGAAAGAATCTGCAGTGTTTGTGTTTTCTAACTCAGATGTCTCAGCTGAAGAACGGCAGGGTGATTTAAAGAAATCCCCTGTCAATTCCTAAAAGTTTTTTTGTTTTTGTTTTTAATCAGAAATGCATTTTACCCATAATTCATGTGAGAAAACTATGGTGGCCCTGAGAGGTCATATGGAGTAAAACGTAAGGAAACAAATAGACAAATGCTGCAAACGCACATAAAACAAAACAGAATCTAAATAAAACAAGAAATACAAAAAACAAAAATGAAACAATATATTAACTTTCAAATGTGAAAAGTTAACATTTCTATGAAACTGGGTGAATATGCAAGACTGTAAATATAACCTGCTTCACACAGCACATATCTGATGCTCTCAGAGTCCAATATTCAGGATTCACCACGTCTCCAAAGCACTGACACAAAGAGATCTTGTGAAACTTTAGTGGAGGGAACACGGTATCTACTATCAACCAAATGCCATTACTCTTTTCATTGCTTATTTCTGAGCAGGACTTTGATTTAAAGGGGACCTGTTATACTTTTCTGTCATACAAGCTCAAATAATGATGTCAGAGTATGTGAGACAAAAGTGCCGTCTTCAGACTGCTTCAGTTACCTGTAGTTTAATATGTCATGTTCACTCATGCTCGCTAACAAGGCGAGGCTGCAACGGCGCACTTCAGGACGGACATTTACTTTGGAAAAAAAATCAAATTTGGAAGCAAAGAAACAAGCGAATAATGTCCTCCAGGCCATTCAATCGCAGGAGAAAACACCTGCCTCATCACTATAAATCATTCCATTTAACATCTCAATACGTTAAACATTTTACAATAAAGAAGAAGCAAACACTAAAACTGGCCAATTAGAAGTCTGCTGAAGCCTGCATATGTGTGTGTGTGTGTGTGTGTGTGTGTGTGTGTGTGTGTGTGAACTGCACGTGCAGTATTCAACAATATTTAACAACCCATTTAATCAAAATGTCACTGGTTTTCCAACTAAGAGAAAGTTGCTTCAGTGGAGCCATTTCCAGCTGAAGGTTTATAGTGATTTATTGATTTTAACAGAATCAGGTTTTTTTCTCTGTCACTAAAACCAGAGATCATGGTTCAGCATCCTGCTGTGGGACACTTCAGCGGGGACGTGACTGGACCTCCGTCTGAAGGATGTCCTTTGAGCTGGCTGTGCGGCCCGGCTGTCGAACTTCGTTCAATAATGTTTAATTTGCAGGCATGAGTTTTGGTCCAAGGCTTAGATTGATTAAATGTTCCCAAACTCTGTCACCAGTCGCCAGAACACCAGCTAAATCAGATTTGACTGTGTGTGTGTGTGTGTGTGTGTGTAGGGGTGTGTGTGTGTGTGTGTCTGTGTGTAGGTCAGCTGCAGCATTGAAGGCATCCTAGCAGTTCAGCAGCAGACAGGACTTTTCTTCATCTTCCGCTTTACCATCCCACCTTACTATTCTATAACGCAGCCTTCACATACTCTGACTCGCTTAATAAAAGTGTCAAAACCATGAAGCTTTTTTTCTTTAAGCCCGGCAGTCACATGGTTTCAAACTAAAGTGCAGGTCCTCGTGAGGGCAGTAAAGCCTGCAGCCTGCAGAAAGATTAATTGCACTGCAGCGATCTCTAACTTTTAAGTTGGCGTGTCAAAGTCACATATCACCTGAGGTCGAACTTCTCATCTCTCTCTCGCTCTGTCATCTTTGCAATCAGTCCACATTTGCATTTCATTAGTAAAAATGATCAACTCATATCTTATTATTACTAGTCTAATTACTCCAAGTACAGTCAATACAGGCTGTTGCTCCAGAGGCAAGTTTTTGTTCCATTTTCATAACAGCGATAGCGTTTGTGAAGCTGAAACTACAAAAGACAAAGTGAAGGAGAGATGTGTCAAACAACAGTCCCTCTGAAAGAAAAGACTTTCTTCAGGCAACATTCTGAACACAGGGTCTGTATCCGTGCTCAGGGACTTCAGGACTGCAACGTCAGAGTGCCACACGTGTCACAGGGCAGTGACGACATATTTGGAAAGAGCGTTCGTGCCAGAGCCTGAAAGGTTTGAAGGGAAAGGTCATTACATCCTAAGGAGACAACCACAGGAATGCATACTAAACAGATTTCCTGCCACTATTTGTGGACAAAAATTAAGCTAAAGTGAAGTTTTCCAAGAAAATAGCTCAAACTCTGCAATGTGCATTTATTTGGCAAATGGTAAAATAGAGAAAATAGAGAAAAGGTCATGTTAGAGATGTTCTGGAATCAGGCGAGAGCTGTGCTATTACAGTGTAATGAGTGTACAGCTATACCAACAAGTGTAGGTCACAGTGTATGAAACTGTTCTGGCTACTGCATGCTCGACTTGTAAAATGCTGAATTCACAAATAAAGTAGACCAGAAGAGTTTCTGTCTTCATAATTTGTGTGTCCATTAGCAAGTATAGAGCCAAAAACGGGGTCATTATAGCGACAGGCAACGCCCCTTTTCAGAACGCTGAATAAACTGTATTAAACCTGAATGCATCATTAAATAAGCCTGTTATCTACCATCTGACCTTTATCCTGTAATCCACCTCATTAAACCCATCTCTTTTTATTGTTAGTCTATTGTTGGTTGATTTATTATTTTATTACTGTACAGCTAATATAAGCTTGCTAAAGAGACGTTCTAAAACACAACCTTCCCAAAACAACATGTACGACTTTCAAACAGCTCAGAAGAACGTTTTGTGCGTTATGGTCCAGTTAACTTCAGACAACTACAACACAAACCTTGTTGTTATGGACAAAGAAAGCATGCCAAAGTCCAGGGGGGAGATACTCCAATGGAACTAACTTGTAGACTCGAGGAACACGAAAACTTTTTTGAAAATCTCAGGTAATTGTTACTCTGAATGGCTTCAACATTTGACTCTTTAATTACTAGGTGTCCAGTTTAATCAACTAGCATCAATATTCTCTCAAAACCTTTGTCATTTTAATGGATTGAGACCTGAATTACCTTCCTTTTGATTCACAGACAGACTGTGAGTTTGCCCTGAAGAGTTCTGAACCGAGCTCTACAAAGCATCCACAACACACTCCTCCTCCAATCACCTTTGTGGTAGTACAACAGCCAAGTAGTATTTCTAACCAGTATGGCTAATGCCAGGTTTTGTAAGTCAGCTTTAGTTATTAATATTATCATTATTATTATTATTATTGCTGTTATTTAGATGTATATATACATTTATTTATGTTTTTTGTAGCAGACTATGAACATGGTTTATAATGGTGGGATGTTGGGCACTAACATGGCGGTCCATGGGGATTGTCTTGCCTTTGGCATGTTTTAAACATTGTTGCTAGTTGCTTTGAAAACACTGCAGTACTTTTTCTTCTGGTGAGGTCACTGAACTGTTTTTTTTTTTTTTTTTTTTTTCGAACAGTGATGTACAGCCAGCAGCACAGTTGGATATTTTGTGGTAGTAATATATGATTTGATAGACTGTTTTTATATGTGTGTGGTAGTTCACATACAGTACTGATTATTGCTCGAGCATCCTGTTATCAGAACCACAGACATCACCTGTGTGTACGAGCTGAGACAGAGATTAGGCGTATTTAAATTGCCTGGGCAGTAGCTGTTAGTTACTTAAGTCAGTCTGTACCATTTGCTGCCTGCCAAACTTGGAGCTTTAGTTAATTTGTTAATTTGGGTTTAGAATCCCTGAACCTTAACCAAGAGTGGAGATGAGAATTTGCTGTTATCCTTTTATTTGACTCTAGACACGACCATAATTTGTCAAATGAAAATCATCCAGTATTGAATAAGACTTGAAACTATAATTTAAGACAGGGGTGGGGAACTCCAGGCCTCGAGGGCCGGTGTCCTGCAGGTTTTAGATATGTCCTTGATTCATCACAGCTGATTTAAATGGCTAAATGTTCTCCTCAACATGTCTTGAAGTTCTCCAGAGGCCTGGTAATGAACTAATCATTTGATTCAGGTTTGTTGACCCAGGGTGCAGGACACCGGCCCTCGAGGGCTGCAGTTCACCACCCCTGATTTAAGACAATGATCTTTACAATAGATGCTTAACTGAGGTTGTAGACTACTAAACCTCAGTGGCACCCAGAAGCGTTGCCCCCTGCTGGCTGCTTTTAGACACTTCAGCATTTGGCTTCACGTTTTTCACCTTTTTAGATGCAGAAGCTGCTTTAATGAATCACTGTTGTATCAATCTTCAGTGAAATTGCAACAGTGACTTAAAATGACATTTCAAAGTGAGAACCTCGCACTCTCACTGAGATAAGAGGGCACCACGAGACAACAAACTGCACACTGAAGAAGGAAAACAAACAGAAAATGATTTTTTTCCCTATAATTATAACTTCACGGAAGGCCAAAGTACAAAATGAGAAAAACTAAGAGACGATGTTTTGTGACTCTGTGTTTTACCCTGAGATAAGAAGGCAGCTGGGAGGTGAAGTATAAACAACAGCGGTGTAGCAGCTCCCTAGAGGCTAAAGAATGGTTCGCCAACTTCTGTCACTGCACACAAACAGCTGAGTCCAGCCAAAGTCTTCACATATTCTCACACCACACAACAATGCTTGTTGGCTCTGCTGCTGCTCTACCTGCCACCTGTGCAGCTAACAAGGCAGAGTGAAGGTTGTAATGTTCTATTCTCACAGTGCGGCGAGATGGAAGGAGCAAAAGTTGAAATTAAACAGGGACTGGTGTAACAAAAACAAGAAAAGCAACAGAGACAAAGCATAAATGAATAAGTCATGAAGCAGACAGCACTGAGTGGAACCACACGCTGCGTTTCCTTATGTGCGGTCAACTATTTTCAAAAAAGTTTGAAGCAAGCGCATCGAAAACTTTTTTTTCTGGATACTGTGCTGACAAACAGCCAAAACGACAAAAGAAGTAGGAAGAAAATATAACTTCCATTAGAACCTGTATTTAGACCGAGTGAAACGGGATTCTTTGGAAACCTCGAAAATCCTTAAAACCACTCTGACAGTCGGGGCAGAAACTTCCACAGAAGCCAAACAAGTGGTATCATTGTGTCAGTTTTAAGTTTAACTTGGACGGTGTTGATGTGGAAACACGCTGCTAAAAACCCAGAGGGGGCATCAACACTGAGCATATTTTCCTTCTCCAGCTGTGACTGGCGCTCAGCAGGACTGTGTTACCCACCGGAGGGATACCCCACAAGCTGTTTTGTTGTAAAGAAAATCCCCTGTAGTCCTCTCTGATTCTAACCTCCCAGTGTTTCTTCGAGAGCTATTTTTAAGTGGTTTGCTGTCGAGTTCTTGTCTGAAAGATGTTTCAATCAGTCAGTTAAATTTACCTACCTCAGTATAATGTTACAAAAGCTTGACCTAAAAAGTTGGCTGCTCTACCTCAAGGACTATGACCCATGCTTGCATACCTGCAGTCAGTGATACCTGCTACCTGCTGACCTTTGGCATCAAATGAAAGACAATAAAAAGCCTTTCTGTCTGACAAAGGAGTGGGCAGTGTGACTTTCTTATACTGGGGCTTAAAGTAGGCCGATGATGGCAGATTGAAGGGGAAGTAGTCACCTGATGTCACTGGTTAGAGAGTCTAAAGCCTAAAGCTAAGAATGGTCACTGTTGCCATCTTTTTAAAATATGAACATCATGTTCTATTCAGTAAAATGAGCCCATCAGCTCTCATCAGGAAAGTATTTACTGAGGTCACAGATCAAAAGCGCCAAAAGGCCATGTTCCCATAAATTCCGATAGAACAGAGCTGCCTTTTACTAACAGCCAGAGTGCAGCTTTATTTTAGTTGTGCATTAGAGTCAAAGCTCGAAGGTATATTAATTTAAATATACAGTTTTAGCCACAGTTTACACACAGTTCAGTTCATATAAATAAACCTGAGTGTTTGATTTATATAATCAGAACAATATTCACTTGAACAATCATCACGGGCATGAATGTCATCAAAATGCTTTGCTAAAGATTTTCATTCACCCAATTAAATAATTGAATTCAGGTGTTCCAATGACTTCCATTTCCACAGGAAGTGTTTGTTCAAACATTTGTGAAAGACCGGGTCGGTCTGAGGAACACAGTGAATTCCAGCATGGTAACGTGATAGGATACCACCTGTGCAACAAGTCCGGTCGCTGCTAAATATCCCACAGTCAACTGTGGGACGGAAGCCATTGGGAATGGTAGCAGCCTGGGTGGTGGTAGGCCACGTAAAATCAAAGAGTGGGGTCAGCGGATGCTGATGCGCACATTTCTGCAGAGTCAGTCACCACAGAGCTCCAAACTTCATGTAGCCTTCACTTTGGCTCATGAACAGTGAGTAGAGAGCTCCATGAAATGGGTTTCCATGGCTCAGCAGCTGTATCCAAGCTTTACATCATCAACACAATGCAAAGCGTTGGACACAGTGGTGTCAAGAACATCGCCAGTGGATTCTTAAGAAGTGCAGACTGTGAGCCAGGCCTTCCTGTCCAACATCAGGTCCTGACCTCACAAATACACTCCTGGAAGAACAGTGAGAAACTGCCATAAACATTTTCGGGAAAGGTGAGTTAAAGCTGTTATAGCTGCAAAGGAGTAGGCCACCATATATTAAACCCTATAGAATAAAAATGAGATGTCTTTTAAATTCATATGTGTATGAAGGCAGACAAGCAAATACTTTTGGCAATATAGTGTGTGTCAGTCTCTGTGGATACAGGATAAGACATCTTGTGCTGATGTAGCTAGGCACAATGTACCAGGAGAATGGTTTGTTTATATCCTCAATATTTTTCTCAAGTTAAAAATTCTCATCAAAACTCTACGTCAAGGAATGAGGTTAACTAACACAGGCAGGGAGGACTGAGAGAAATAAAGAAAAGAAAGTGACGATGGAATTAAAAATTAGCTTTCAAGTCACGTTATCAGCTCAGCCACTGCTGTCTGGACTCCCCACACCTCTGGAAGCTTGTCCCTCTGCTCTGTGCAACAAAGCTCTACCTGCAGTTTGAAGGAACGGTCGAATTACAAATGCAGCACTGAGACACTGTAATAACAGCAGCGTTCATATTTGAGACAGAGAACACAGAGACGAAGGCCAGCGACATCAAACTGGAACAGCCACCTGTGATCAGAGAGGAGTGACTGTCACACTTATCAGCTGCTTCCACCGCCGTCCTGACATTTCACCCCGCCACTTTCATAGGAAGTTGCATTTTCAATACCAGTGACGGCTGGAGTACATCCCTTTATCCTGAGATGACTTTATTCAGCAACAAAAGCTCTATCTGTCAATGAAGCACATCCTCTGCGTACTGTCACAGTGACATTTTAGTTTTTCACTTTGATACTGCACAGGAGTAAATTTCCCAAAAACCAATTTGGAGCAGTTATATCATAACGATCATATAGCTGTGATTATCTCTGGCTAAATATACCGTAGATCAACGGCTACCTAAAATACATGTTTATGTTGAAATAATATGAATGCTTTATTTTGATGGGACATTTATATCACAATAACAGCTATAGAATAGAATGCCCATAGATGCCTGATATAACCAAATGAAATAATTACCTGACTGGTCTAGACGTGAGCTAGCCCTGCCCACAGGTTAGTTTGGTGGTCAGGTCACCTGATTTACCACACGTATTTTAAAACCCCCAGGCGACAGATCTGAACGTACAATAAAGAGTTTTTAAAAAGTTGTTTCTCTGTCATCTAAGACAGAAAAGCAGTGATTTATCCATGTTTGGTGGAATAAAGTCCTCAAGTTTCAGCTGCACAGGGATGCTGGGTTAGAGTCACCGATCAGCCTCACAGACACTTAAAAGTTTAGTTATGTGTCTGTTGTTTAAAGATAGGTATCCAAACCAGACACCAAGAAAAAAGACAGAACAGACTCGATAAAGGCAGGGTAAAACAGGAAATGAACAAAATATAGTAAAACATAATAGCCATACAATAGTAGTATAGTATGTTTTACCTTTATATATAATTTTTTTTAAACTATAAAGCCAAAAAAGACCTACAATGAAATCATTACAAGCATTATATTATCTATAGAACATTTTTATTTCTCTATGTTTCTTTTCTCATCCAGGACCCTTGGATAAAGGCATCAGATGTAAATTTGTTCAGAGCACAGGACTCGATTTCTCTGCTCTGCCTCGAGGAATAAATAGATAAACCAGGGCTGAGCCCCAGTGATGAATAGGTGTCATGTCCAGAGGCTGTGCAGGTACACCTAAGCTGCTTCAAGTCACACAAACAAGAGATAAGCTGCTGGCCTACAAGTCACCTCGGCTCAGGCTTAATTCATAAATTTACTTCTTATGGCATCACTAACCTGGAGGGGAAAGGAGTGATGTTCAAATCCTGGGCTGGATGGATTAAATGGATCCAAAATTTGCTGCCTGTGCTTGTGTACTTCACTGCACATAGGAAAGAAACAACTATGTTCAACTGCATATATGAATACATTTTTTCAAGTGTTCAAGAAAAAACCTGAGCATAATCATCACCAACCGTTCAAAGATAACCGACTAAAGATGTGATGAAAAACTGACATGATCATTTTATTATTAATAACATTTGATTAATCAATAAAGAGTAAAACTGAAATTAATCAGAGGGTTAAAAACAAAGACAGCATGTTTTTATCCTGTTTTCCTTCTCTCACCCCAACCAATCACAGCAGATGGCCCCGCCCCTCCCTGAGCCTGGTTTTGCAGGAGGTTTCTTCCTGTTAAAAAGGAGTTTTTCCTTCCCACTGTCGCCGAAGTGCTTGCTCATAGGGGGTCAGATGATTGTTGGGTTTTTCTCTTTATGTATTATTGTAGAGTCTACTGTACAATACAAAGCATCTTGAGGTGACTGATGTTGTAATTTGGCGCTGATTAAATAAAACTGAATTGAAACTGAATTCAAAACAAAGTGCAAGAGTTTCCAAACGGAGCATGAACCTCCATCTCCTTGTAGAAGACCGTTATTGTTCACCGTCTTTTGTCTTGAGACAGAACAGAAACAGGAAGTGAAAAATAAGACTCAGTATTTAGTCATGTGTTCACTGTTATTGTACTATGCTTACAATGAGTTTTATTGCGGACGCCTGTTTTGATGTGTTTCGTTTCCAGTGTTTGTCTGAAATCTTGATTGGTCCTAAGATTCAGCTCCTGTTTGAATGTCTAATTTGTGTTCAGTTCCCTCTGTGTTTCCCTATCTGCTGCTTCTTCCTGTGTTTATGCATGAGTCTTCCTGTTTCCAGGTTATTTCCTGTTTTGCTTTGAAGCTTTGTTTTCCTTCATGTTTTGCATTAGTTTTACTTTCCATGCTGTAATATTCCTGATTGTTTTCACCTGTGTCTCATTCCCCTGCTTTTTTTATACCCAGTTATTTTTTTGTGATGAACAGAAAAAACTCTGCTTCCAGGTCCAAACTACTCTGCGCTTATTAAGGTTGTTGTGTTTTTAACATGTTTTAATGCTTTGTATCTTGTTCAATTTAATCTGAAGAAGCCTCTAAAAAAAGTCAGTGATCACTGAATTTTTATTACCATTACTCATCTGCAGCGCATTTTAAAGCTCAGTTTTTAAAACCTTACCACGTAACTACAGCCCAGCCCATGCAGCAGTACATTAATGACTAACCTCGTATTGTGGATGGATTATCTCAGTTGTTCTCCTGACTGAAGTTTGGTCCGTTTACAGCATCCTGCCATGCGACTGCATTTGTCCCTAACCATCGGGAACCCTCACGTTAACTTTTATCCAGTGGAAAAAAGTTAGCGTTCATCCTCCAGCTTCACTGTGTCGCTAACAATCACGTAGAACATCATTATATACCAGCTAGCCCAACTTCAGTAACCCTACAAACGTCACTGCTGTTTAGTTTCCTGTCATTTATGTCAGAAGTTTTAGCAGAGCTCCCTGTTTTAATTTTTTCAAACTGTTAAACTTCCTAAATCTTGTTTCTCAGGGATTCCTGGATGTTAAACTTAATTGTTACACCTGGTAGAGCAGACACATTTTCTTAAAGATGAAAGAATTTAGACAGTTTGTAACTCTCAGTGATGCCGCAGTGTTCGTTTGACTTTGGGACCTGAAGCAGAGTTTGGACCTGGAAACAGCCAATGACGCCAGACTTAAAGACTGGATAAACTTGGGTTGGTATTTTGGAACGTTCTGAAGTAAGCTTTTTGCTAAAGTGCATAGTTTTTGAAAAGTCTTTAAAAAGCCTGAGCTTAAGTCTTCTAGTATTTAATTTGTTATGATGCTTAGAACACATTTGAGAATATCTGTGTCTCTGTCAGTTGTTGTGAATGCAACCTGCTAAGCAAATTTGCTAGGATTAGCAGATAAGTAAGAAGTCAACCTTCTCCCCTATTCATGGTCCATCAGACCAAGTCAAGTCGTAGGTCTACGTCAGACCGAGAAACGAAGACGCGTTAGAAAAGCAACTGGGAAGCACCCAGCGCATAAACACGTGTAAGGGCAAACCATATGGATAAAGTTCTTCATGAAGTCTGTCTGAAAAACATTTGACTGTAAACAGACAAATACTCTCACTGTACACACCACCTCTCACTAAATACATGCATTAACCAAATATGAGTTCACACTTCATTAAAGAAGCCCAAATATCATGTAGTGATCCCTGCTGGATGTCTGAGCTCCCGTAGTGAGCCAGAATGTGCCGTAGTACAAACTGAGTACTATTCACTGTTTGTGCTCAAGTTCTGCCTCTGTGATTTCCTGCCAGGCTGTTTAATACGCCTCCAAACGTCCACAACGCCTCCGCCTTATTTATAGAACTCATGGCAGCAAAAATCCAACATTGCATCAGGAGTACACTGTCTGTAGCCGTGCCCTCATCCTCCTCCTCAGTCTTCCGTGTCGGTATTTTCCATTTCACCGTAATGACAACACCAACATAACAGAGCATGGCACGGAGTAGAAAACCCTTCTGAGCCATTAAGAGATCGACACAGACAGCATAGAGTGTTTACACCGAGCTGGCCTCTTTCTACTCTCTGGCTCTTCAGTTTTAACCACCTTCCTCTGCCTTTTCCCCTCCCGTCCCCTGTCCTCTGTAACACTTCATATCTTTCGCTCGCCGCTCTGCTGTCTGCTTCCATCTGAGCTTCAGCACGACTTATCTCAGTCTCCGTTTACATCATAGTCCCGTCTCTCACCGTCTGTTTTCTTCTGCTCTCTCATTCAGAAACGGGGCTTTCTTCCCTTTTCTCTCCACGTCAGGTCCTTTGTTCTCCTTCCACCTCATTTCTGTGTATATTATCTCAGCACTAAAATCAATGAAATGGGTTGTCAGCATTGTTATTTTAAGCTATACTTTTCTGTCCATTTAAAGGTGCCAACTACCTAACGAGGCCCTTTAGCTCCATTTGTTTTTATAACTAAATCAATATGGCTTAAATCCACTGGAGTGACAAAGAACTATAAATATCATGTGATTTCAATTTACAGCTCTTTACAAGCAATGAGCCTTTGACAAGCCTTGAAAGTCAGTCCATTTTATATGTCATGTTAGCAATGGCCAAATCGAACAAATACAGCAATCACATTACCAAAATAATCCACCAGAGATATGAGATGACATATATTTAATGTACTTCAGGAGCAGTTCAGAGATCGAGTGGATATTTTTAGCAAACACACAGAGCCTCAGCAGCTTTATGTATTTGGGGAGAAGCCTATAGCAGTAATACTCTGAAAAACCACAGCTGGCCCGCCCACCCATTTCTAGTTTAAAAAAAGAAGTTCTTGAAGAATAAATTGAATTGATTGGTTATCTGTCATAAAGACTCAGCTGAACCTAAAAGAAACAACGTCAAAGTTCATGTTCTCCATTTTTAATGTTTATGTAATTATTAACTGGCGTCCTACAAGTTTGCCAAAGCGGCCCGAGGGAAAGCAAACAGAGCTTTCCAGCCTCAACTCTCAGCAGCCATTATGGTTTCTGACTCACACAGATATAATATTTTATTTAGATATGAAAAATTATTGAGGGCTACCTCTCTGTTTTAATAATGTTGAGTGAAATCACGATGTTGTAGGATCTTTACCCTATAAAACGCAATGAGGCAACTGAAAACTGAACTCAGAAAGAGATACAAATGACAGATAGTAAATTATACAAGACCCAGATATAAAGGGCAAATTGGCTAAAACAGACACTGATGGAGACTAAACGGTTTGTAATAATGAATTCAAACTGACCACACATTCATTCATTCATGAAAGTTTTAGGATGTACTGGAATGAGGTGTTTGGAGCACGAAAATCAGTCTCACATGACAAAAACGTTGTCCTGTGGGCAGCCCTGAGGAAGTACTGCTCTTGAGATCATCCTTGGGTAAAGGTATCACTTCTAAGATTTATCATTTATTGGAGAATCGGTCAGCTGACCCTCTTCTTAAAGTTAAGGGCTATTGGGCCCAGGACCTGGCATTGGACATATCTTCAGTTGAATGGGACTCACGTCTTCATAATGTTAATACTATGTATAAAGAAATAGGCAGCAGATTTGTCCAACTTAAGGCATCGAACACCACAACAACTGTATAACTGGAACTTGGCCCCCACAGACGATTGCTGGAGATGTGACGGTTAAAATGCTTCGACTTTACACATCTTATGGAGCTACTGGGTACTTCGGGACTGGTGGGAAAACATAATGGAGGTCATTTTCAGTGTTTTAAAAAGAAGATTTCCTATCTCACCAAAATTCTCCAGACTTGGTTTAACTACAGAACTTTCTGATGGAGACTTCTGCTATACAAAAAATGGATTATCCTGGCTCATACTACGGCAAAACGTGTTTTGTTAAGACATTTGGTGGAAAAAGAAACTCCTCCCTATGAGGAGTGGCTAATGACGATGGTTAAGTTGGCATCTTACGAAAAAGTGATTTATGGTTTATTAGATAAATTGCACCAATACAATTGTATTTGGTCCCCCTTCACTAGCTGGCTTTCTGTAACTTGAGGGGCAGAGGGGTAATGAGAGAGTGGTTGGTGTGGGGTTTGGTGTGTGAAGAAAGAATATGATTAGTTTTTTTTTTTTTGATTGTTTAAGGAGCTTGGAAAGAAAAAAGCATCTGGACTGAAAGAAGAAGAAGTCCAGTTTGTTTGTTTGTGTTCTGTTTTGTAATTGAAGTTCCAAACAAAAATAAAAATTGTTTAAGATAAAATTCACAAAAAAGAATGTGTCAGGAGTATTTTACAGTTACCTCACTAATAATCCATCTACTGATGTAAGAGCGGAGGCTGCAGCACGCCTAAATCACATCATTATGATCCACGAAACATCGACGAGTGAGTTCTCTTCTTCTCAGCCATCCCAGTGACTGTAGCTACACGAAAATAACCATTAACTACAGATTAACCATCAACATTAGTAATAGGTCTAAATAAGTAAAATCTGTTATCACCTGGCTACTTGTATTTTCTGTACAGTCTAAAATGATCTCATGGTATAAATGCAGATAGAAATAGTACATTTAAAATGAGAGTATTTTCTTAAAGATAAGGACAGGAACCTTTTAGGATTCACAAACTAGTCTATAAACTGATAGTTTCTGCGTTTAGAGACTGGTGATTCTGGAAAAACACAAGTTCTTAACTAAAACCGACACTCACTTAAATTTGGTGAAAGTAAATATTGATTAAATATGTCAAATGCCTGGGACACATCCTGGAAAAATAGCAGCGCAATGATTATTTTTTTCGAACATGGTGGTGGAAAGAGTGCTGTGGATTGGCCAGAATCCAGACTGGTACATGTTTAGATCAGCAGATGAAAAATGTTTAATACACACTTTATTATGCACATATTGTGCAAAGAGAATAAAAAGGTGCTGATGGCATACATGGAGCCAACAAATTTGATGGAAAAAAATGTTACTGCCAGAAAACTAAATCCAGTCTGGCTGTAAGTCGGGTTTCACTCTTCTTTGTTGGTTTGTGCAATAATGACAATAACTACCAAAACTGTTTTAAAGTATAGCTGCTTGTCAAAAAAGCATTAAGACAAATGGCATTTCAGTCTCTCTGTCCCCGGTAATCTGGCTACCCCACTTTTCTGTCTTCTCTCCCCCTCCCCTCGGTCACCATGCAGTGTCATCCATCCTGTATATTTAAGGTGGACAATTTCAGGGGGTTATTAGGATGAAGAGGCAAAGCCTGAATGCGAGTCAATCCTGATATTAAGGCAATTCATCACACTATTGATGCTTCTCACGCTCACCACATTCTGCATGCTGGGCCTGCGCCTTCATGCAGTGTCTTACAACGTGTGCGTGATAGACACAGAGTGTGTGTTAGCAAGCACGCTGATGTATGAATGCGTGTGCGCAGCTCAAGGCTCGGGGGCTAATATTGCTTCATAACGGACTATTTTCCATGCCACATTAGGCCTCTCTCCCTCTTCCCTTCATCCTCTCTGCCTGTCTTGTCTCAGGGCCAATAATAAAATAACCCAGCATGCCATGGGCCAACGCTGCGATTGTGACTGTTTGTTGAGCGTGGCTGATCGATAGGGGCTGTGAATATTTTCCACTCATCTCTGTCCCATTGTACAGATGCATCGATCCACCCACAACAGCACTAGAAGGTGAGAGGGGAGACAGACAGGGAGGAAGACAGGTTGCTCTTAAAACATCCTGGAATGCCAAAGAGTGAAACCCATTTCACACCTACGGTTCGATTGGTGGACTGCTCACTTTCTACGTTTATGACAGCCTGGTGGTAATGTCTCCACCCCGAGATGAGAGGTGACAGCGTGATGACAAAACCTTCGATATATACCAGCAAGATGAAGCTACCACTGTGTAACTGGAGCATCTCAGAAATATATTATATATTATATCAGATATATTAGAAAACATCCCAACAGCACTGTCGGAGATTATGTAATGAGTCTCTTGGTAAGCATCAAGTACGTATCAAGGGGCTTTTTCTGGTTCCAAATAGGACTTTGATGGACTGAATGCAAAGAATCTGCATTTCCTTATCTGCCTGACCTCTAAGAAATCTCCTTTTAGAGTAGGGATGTGCATTTTAAGAAAAAATACTATTTGATAGCGATCACTTTTGATGCCACCCAAAACCTCTTTCAGACAAATTTCGTAGTTGTTTCAGGCATAGCATGCTAGCGTTACTTTGCAAAGTTTGGACTGGACATTATTTTAGTTTATGTTTTTAAATAAAAGGGCCCAATTGTTGGGCTGGACTTGGCTTGGCCTTACAGATAGAATGAGGAGCTCTGTCATTTGGCAGGGACCCAGAGTAGAGTCACTAACGCTCCACATTGAAAGGAGTCGGTTGAGGTAGTTTGGACAGCGCACTCTGATGACACCTAAAATGAGCTGAGGTGTTTCGGGTATGTGCTACAAAGCGGCCCCCCGGGGCAGACCCAGAACATGCTAATGTGGGCTGGGCATGTCTCGTGTGCTGTCCCAGTGAAAATGGATGGATGGATGGATGGATGGATGGATGGATGAGGTCATCAAGATCTTGATTTCCATTTAATATGTTTTTTTAAGCCATATACCTCCAGTAGACTTTTGAAAAGCTGAATTGACCTGCCACATAAAGAGAACGAATGGGTACAAAAGGAGTGGTATGAAATGCTTATAACAGAGCAGTAGCAACTTTATTGTGTGAAAATCATACATTACCTCATATTTCATCCAACGCATTTGCGACAAAGTTTAGCTGTGTCTGAAGTTTGAGCTCAGAATTGATTTGAGAATTTTCCACCGCTTTTTTGAATGATAGGCAGAAGAAAGCAGAGAGAAATTACATAGAAACAACAAATTACGAGTGAAATTGCAGAGCTTGATTCATGCAGGATTAGTACTATCAGGAAGGTCTGCCTGCAGAAGAACGTGAAAGGCAATTTACACCTTTACTTTACGAATTACAGGCCCTGCAGATTTGTTGAAATCACCAGCAGTTTTCGCAATTATTCCAAATCACCGGATGTCCTCTGGTAGTATTAGAGCTCAGTGAACAAGTTATGAGAGAATAAATGCTTAATTCCTGAGTTTTTAACCAGGAGAGAGAAACAAACCCTTCTGTAACAGCAAGGAAAATTATGACTGTGACTCTATATCAATTTAAGGTGTCTTGTGTAATTTTGAACTGTCACTCAATGATTCTGGTGGGTTTTTTATTCCAGTCAATTTGAGAAAGACTCACCCTCGTTTCAATTGAGTACTTGAGGTTATATTCAGGTTTCTCCCCCTCCCTCCCTACCAGGAGGAGAGGTACAGCTCTCCTCCTGCACCTCTCTCCTATTGTTGTCAGTGAACTTCTTGTAAAGTTATTAAAGTTAGATCGTGCTGATAAAGGCTGTCCTCTCGCTCTACCTCTCTGCAGCTCTTCCCAGAGACAAAGCACTTATTTTTAGCTAAGTAATGCACATACACACTCTGAATCTACACACAGTCACGCTTGATCGTCAGTACAGACTCTTTGCGCAGACGTATGAAGACAACAGAGAGGCAAACTTTCACAAAGACGCTGCTTTGGTGTGCATGAGAGAGAAAAAATGACTCACACAAGAAAAGAGGTGTGCACACACTGACGTTTCTTACAACACACAAAGGCTCTGAATCATTTAAGAAACATGGAGGTGTGTGCTGAGCCTTTTCTTTCCTCCAGTTTCATCTTATTTTTGACCTTTGGGGGGGAAACAGGACTGTAGAAACAAGTATGAAAAGTTTAAAAATCTGAAATTCAGCTTCAAATTTCTAACTTAAACAGAAAGCTAATTTTGATTACCCAGGACAGTTTGGAAACAATGTTTCATGACGTATCATCAAAAAATAGCAACATGGAGAATTATCACAGGACAGGAGTATGAATTTAAGGCTGGGGCAGAAAGTATGGCAGGTAAGAGTTGTCTATATTTTCAAATCATCCTGTGTAGAGGTTTCCAGACTTGGACAACTAAATAGAATACAATAAATATCCAGAGCGCAAATGATCAAGAACCGTGCAAATGTCTTTTCTGCATCTGTGTTTGCAAGTTGCTTAGCTTCAGAAAAGAACATGAATGTTTTGCAAAATATGAAAAACAGCAATAATATGAATATAATCGGAGTTATGGCAAATGTTAGTAGGACCTTATGTGTTGCTTCCAGTTGTTTCTAGAAGTCTTTCTTCCAAGTTTATCATATGCCTGTGTTGTCAGGAAGCCGCATCCTTTCAAGAGCATTTCACTAATTACTTAATTCATTAAATTCTTTTAAATAGTTGTCCTGACGACAGGATCAATCAGGACCTGAGAAGACGTAACACTACATACTTAAAGTCACAGCTTCTAATCGATAGTCTTTTGATTGCCTTAGTTTGACAATATTAGCTGCCATAGTAGCTGCCAAGCTATGAAAATTTTTTGGAAGCTATTATGGACATTAAAGTAAAAGGAAACAATATCTGGATTATCTGCTGTCGTTTTGACAAACTGATGAAACAATGTTAAACATTTACTTTGTGACTTTTACTATGTGGCCCAAAACTAAAATGTGTCCATATATTACAACAACAGTGTATTGGCCATTAAAGAAATATCATTAGGTGGAGGATGCTGGTTATTAGAACATATAACAAAAAACACTCCAGTTTCAATGCAATGATATGAGTCCTGGCTGCAGAATTCGATGTATACTTGCTCTGCACAGTCAGCTTTCCTGACCGTAGTACAGAGTCAGTCATATACAGTACAGAGTCCATCTTTAATATGGAGATTAATGATGATGGGGATGAAGGGCCCACTAAGCTGACTAAAAAGATGACTACGGCCACTCCATTCATGGTTGAACCTCAGATAAACCACTCCAAACCCAGAGGTCAAAATAATGTTGGGCTCATTAAAAGTCTGAGAACCTTTCAGCCCCACCAGATCAAGGACGCCGAACCTGTTACATGCAAAAAAGCCTCTGAGCTTGACTTCAGCTCATTAGAGCATACAGTATCACTTCTTCACAGCTGAATGCAAAATAAACAGAAAGTTAAACGACCACACACCTCATCAACAATATGACTTTAAAAAATGGTCTCAGCTCAACCACCTGATTAATTACAGAACATTCCTAACGTTTAACAGCAACAGAGAAGCCCATGGTACCAATTACTGCACTCGAATTCCAGACTTGTGTTTGTCAAAAACAAAGAAATAAAAAAGGATATTTCAGTTACATTCATGATGTTGAGCTCAGAAACTGCTGGAACCAAATAATAATAATTATTATTAGTAATAATTATTAGTCAGTAAAAACAAAAGAAATATTTTTTGATTTTTAGAGATTTTTAAATCCAAACTCACAGTAAAGCATGCTAACATTGCTAACGCTTCATTCTTGTTTCTTTTTTCCACAACAAACAACACTTTTCACTTTTCCTTACCAGGAAATTTCCCCCGTCATTTCAACAGAAAGAGGCATAATATCAACGTTCAGCTTTTTTGATTGACTCTTTTTTCTGCCTCTCAAGTCCTGCAGAGTAAATCAGCACGTGATGCTAATGAGAGGTTATCATTCATACATCAGGGAGGTAATAGGTTGGATATTGTTATGATGCACTTAAAATGTCAGTGGAAACATTTAGTTCAGGTGACATTTATCGACTGTGTCTCTCTGACAGTAAGCTACCCTAATTCCTGCTTCTGTGTTTGTTCACATGTGCTGGTAGATTTTCTTGTCTCCAACTTTTCAACTTTTACTACCTCTTACTGCAGCAGCAGCTTCTGACTCCGGTGTGACTCTTTTTTCTTTAAAAAAAACTTCTACTGTGCTCATTTTGCTTCTCTATTTTGCTCTTTTATACCTTTTCTTCTTTTTCTTCTTTTTTTTCCCTTAAAGTGAAAATGTGTCCATCGTCACAGCAACATTAATTCAGTTGAACTCATCCATTTCTCCTCCAATCCTGTGGTTGATTTGTCATGTTTTACTCACGGGTATAAAACTAATTGTGACATTTTATGTGTCCAGAAAAAAATAGCCCGCCTTTAACAGCATTCGAATCAAAATGAAACATGAATAATGGATATTAAAACTTTGAGAAGTGTAGTATTATTAGACTTTGGAATGAATATTATATCTGTCTCAGAAGTGTCTCCATATAGTTTTATTAAAGCAGTATTACCTAAAGGACACTTAGTACAGTGATTGTGGGTACAATAATAATGAATAAAGACAAAGTTGAGCACCATCGACAAGAACAGAGCTACCTCTGCCTCACAGTAAAGAATGTTGTCAGCTTTTATATGAGAATAGTAAATGTAATATAGGAGTCAGTGTTCTTCACTGTGCATTAGTGTCACTGCCCTGTCTAAGGTATTACTCCTAGTTCACAGGGTCCCTTATCTAATACCTTTTTCACAACAAAATTACAATATTATATACAGATGTGGACTTTTTAAATGCAATTGATTCCTTTCACACGGATTCAGATGACATGTTTTTCCTACTTACTCTACATTCAAAGTCAGACTTACTTACTTTTTTTATTACTTTTACTTTAGTGTCTCCAAACTCCAAATTCAAAGTAGTGTTTCAGCGCTGCTTCAGTGGAGATGAATGCAGCTTGCAACATAACAAAGAGTCAAAGTGCATTTCACAACGTCCCGCCAAAGAGGGAAGGAAACTTTGTCTTACCACTGCCCATAGCTGGAGCCAATAAATACCACTGAGTACTGCACGGTTGTTTGATGTGGCAATCCTTCATCCTCGAGATAACAGCCAGATGTCAGCGGATGTCAGCAGGTGTTTTGTCCGGTATTAAAGAAGCTTTTTATTTGGAAGCACAGAGGAAAAAGCTCAGAGCTTATGGAGGTAGATGACAAAAAGGATTCTAGATGACAACTGTTTTAAAAGCCTACTGTCTGGCTGCAAATAATGCCGTTTGTGTCATAAGGGCGTGGGTTGGTCCAGTTTCTCCTTCTCCTGAGTAACCGTCCTGCAGATATTCTCCTCCTTAGTGGGCGGAACGCTCTGTTCTCGCTCTCTTGCCTGACACATCTGGTGCTGATAATCGTCATTAACGCTAGTATATGAGGACTAGCTGATCCGTCCATCGTCCCCATTACCCCAGATCGAGTAGTAAAAAGCCAAATGCGTTTCCTAGTGCAAACCTGTGTATTTTTGTTCTCACGTGTTTTCTCTCTACGTTCATCCTCCATCGGCTGAAGACCTGTTCAACTGCAACCCCGCCAAGATGTTTTCCCTCCTCCACTCACCTCCATTGCTGCACCTGCCTGCTCACCCTCCACCACTGCCCTCACCTGCCTGCCATCTGCTTCCCTCTCTGGAGAACATTCCTGGATATCAAAGTAAGCTCTGCTTTATCATCTATAAACACTTTCCACCGTCTTCAACATTCACTGTACTGGATCTAACTCTCCTCTCCCTCTCTAGTGGATTCCCATCCTTCTCTGGACCTGGAGGATTGTTTCCCTGACACCCCCCTGTGATTAGCTTTGCTCAGCTCCCACATTCAATAAAGACCATAAACCTTTCCCTGCATATCTTTTAGGCCTCTGGTTTTGGTCCAACTATGCCAATCAACCACACAGCCCTGACAATTTGATTAAAATCCTGTGGCATATATCCAGAAGGCGTCCTTTTGCACCGTTACCTGACACGCAGACCTGGGCTATGCAGCAGTAAGACAGGTGGTTCCAAACTCATCACACAGCGACACTTCTAAAGAGCTCATATGAACAGACTGTAAGTCCCATTTTTATACATGTAGGGTTAATGTGAATGATTTAACTCACAATCTTTTTTTAAACCTAACACAGTTTTTTGTGGCACACAGTCAATAAAATGCACAAAAGTGAAACAAATCAGTAAGAACACAAACAAAGTGCTTATGCCATCGTCACCTTTCCTCCCTCCAAATGTGGCGTCTGTAGCTCTTTAGACTCAACTCTTTGCATCCAGCATTAACTCACCCGGGATGTTGTGCATATGTCTGTGAAGCTGGCAGCATTGTTTGACACCCCAGGAACACACTGGGCTACGTCACAACATTACATTCAGATCTTTTAAAGGCACCACTTTGATTCTGTATGTGTGTGTGTGTGTGTGTGTGTGTGTGTGCGTGTGTGTGTGTGTGTGTGTGGTGTCTACAGCCGTGCAATTTGTTCCATTGTAATGAATACAGCCACAAATTGAAATGATGAGTAGACCAGATTAATTCTAGAGGTCACAGACACTAGAGTATGGAGATGATTTTACAACATGAAGTATTGACAGCATTCATTTTCTCTATTTACTCATTTAAACTCTTTAAAATTCAAAGAACAAAACCACTAATATACTGAGAAATGTTTTGTCTCTTTGGTGAAATACTCAAGTTAAATCTGTCCCAATATATCAGACAATATTTTTACCTTTTGAGTTAATATGCAGAGTACAAAATATTAAATGCCACATAGCAGTCAGTTATTTTTTTATGTGGTATTTCCTTTAATACTCATCTGACAACCTTTTGAAGATATAACTGGAGTTTTATTCAATACACCAAAGATCGTCAGCTGATCGAAGTCAAACGCTTTCCTGTCTTATTCACTGACATCTTTTTAATCATGTCATATGTGTTTTTTAAGCACTTGATAACAGCCCAACGCTCCATAATTAACTTAACATGACTTTCCACTCAATGCTGGTGTCACTGCAGCGTGCACGTTGCTGAGATGGAAGTGAGTAACACATTGACGTATCGCGGTACGCTGCACAGGCACGTTATTTGTTTCCTTACCTTCCTTTCACTGTTCCGCACCATTTGGTTGTGGCGACTGACATTTAGAGACATGGCTTACATCGCGGGTCCCTTCGCTGCTGTCCCGCTCAGAGTTAATTGGCTGAAAACATACTGGACTCACTGCAGCGTCCAATGACACGAATGAGAGAAGACCGCTGACTGGGCCGATGAGGCAGACTGACTGATGGAGTTGCACACCCACACATATAAGGGCGTACAGTTACTCTATATGAGGTATCCTGCAGTACTAAAATAGATGCATTTGACAGATTCAAATCCACACGTGCAGATAGAGCGTGAAGAGCAGGGCAGTGACCTGCTGCAGCCAGACAGAGACGTACAGTACCAGAGAGACACCAACAAGCAGATGTTGCAACTCTGATGCTGATGAGAGAAACCAGAGCCATTTATCTGCCAGAGGTCTGCCTCTGAACGACAACACCACCTCATTCCCTCTCCTTCGATTGATGTCACAACCTCCATCTGTGGCCAGTTTGCTCTGGTCATTTCTTATCCTTCTTCATTTTGAGCTCCAGGCAGGGATTTTTAGTTTTTTCTCTTTTTATTTGTGACTACGTGACATAGATGGCACATATACCCATTCAACTTCTCACAAATGTCTAATCAGCCAATAACATGGCAGCAATTCAAAGCATTTAATCATGTAGGCATGGACAAAACGAGCTGCTGACGCCAAAGAGCTGTCTAAGGACATTAAGGATAAGATTGCTGACTGTCACAAGGCCGGGCGGCCAGGGCACCACAAAGCAATATGTCATTTTGGCAAGAAAATGGTTGTTTTGCAGCCTGGATGACATGACGCTGTGGTGATTTGAAATCCTGCAGTACCCACAAAGTCCTCAGGTAGGCCCAGTTCAGCCTATCTGATGTTTACCAGTGCACACTCTGATTGTGATGAGACTTGGGAGAAAGTGATGTGGTTAGATGAGATCAAAATTGAGCTGTTTTGACCCCAAGAACACAGACAGTAGAAGTATTATGCTTTAGGGGTGTTTTCTCTGCCAAAGGTACAAGATGATTGCATAGCTTGGAGAGAAAGATGGAAAAATCTTGGACGAGACTCTCCATCGCTCAGCCAGGCCTTCAAAAATTCATCGTGGGTGGGTCTTCCAGCAAGACAATGACCCAAACGATACAGCCAAGTGCAGTCTGCTTCAGACACATTCACAAGTTACTTGAAATTCTCCCTGTGTTTTTGAGGGAGCTGTCTGGGTGCATCTTGCAAGAAGCATTACATGCTCTATACTAGGTGCAACATCACAAGGACTTGTAGTGGAGAGCTGCGATGTTAAAGACCAAAAGTTCAAGGTTGCAATGCATATGAGAAATGTTACAGATGTCAAACTGGTCTTCTGGGGTTGGTATTTATGTCTACCTTGTGGGTTTTAGGCCTAACTTTCTCTGTACTGGCATTTTGCTTCTCTGAAACACAGAGCATCATATTCTGTTCTGTATTCTTCTCGCAGGGGGAAAAATAAAAATGGTCTCTATGCCTTTGCAGTTGTTTTCATACAAAGAACAAAAGGGTCTCCCAAAAACAGTACTTTCAGAATTTAAACAACACCGAGCTCGCAGTGTTCTCTGAAACATGCAACAGACTGACATTTAAAAGTTATGTCAACAGAACAAGAACACTCCTGGAGGGCACAAGACTTCGCCGGATCCTGACTGACTCCTCTCTGTCCTCTTGTTCCCTTCAGCTGAAGCTGGCGCTGTTGTCGTACTTGTCAAATATAAGATCGGACAGTTGTTTGTCTATTAACAGCGTTGATCACAGGGAGCCACCCGTGTCAACAAAACTCATTATACGAAACGACTGGCTCATCAGCCGGGCACTGCCCTGATTATTAGCACAGCTCAGGTCCAATTCATCACTGCCACGTTTATGAAACATCATCATCTTTTTAAATCAGTGTGGGCTGGCTACATGATTGCATGTAATGGACAATGTCTAAGCTGATTAGCAATGTAAAAGTAGCAACTCCAGATTGTGCTCAGAAAAGCTAATAACGTTTTAATGATCTCCTTCAGTGGGACTACGTATATATGGGGTTGATCTAGTCAGTTTCATTCTGTTAGTCTATGGTTACCAGTGCCTACACAAAACTAGCAAGTTTCACCACTTGCATATAAGAGAATGACATTTGGTCTTATCCTCAAAATTTGGATTTAATTCAAAAATCATGCCGTTGGATTGGTACCATTAGTCTGCGTGTGCCAGAAGCATGGAAAATACCAATCTCGGCATCACTTCATTTCCCAATATTTATTTACAGCTCCAGCCATCCATTTTGTTGCCTCTTACCTGGGCTGATTAAGCAGTGATACCCACACCTCCACCACCTTCTCCAGATGTTGAAGTGGAAAGCCAGCTGACACATAATCTTTCCAGAGTGTCCTGGGTTTACTCTGGGGCCTCCTCTGAATTTAGACAAGCCTGAAAACACCTCCTATAGGAGGTCTCCAGGAGGCATTCAGATGAAGAACCTCAACTCTCAACTGGCTATTTTCGATGTGGAGCAGTAGCGGCTCTACTCTTAGCCCCTCTTGAATTACTGAGCTCGTCACTCTTTCTCTAATTGACACCCCTTCAGAAGAAACTCATTTCCACTCATTCTTTCTGTCATAATTAACAGTGTCAATATTTAATCAACAGCTTTCGATGCACGCTCAGCTCTGTGAGCATCACAACAGACCTGTACAGCAGCCGTATTAAGATGACGCAAGAATTAATCTCTCAGTCTTCCACTCCCTTTCTTGCCTCACTTGTGAATAAGATCCTGAGATACTTCAACTTCTCCACTTTGGCTTGCGACCCAGAGTCTACAAATTCTCTCACTATGGAACTGAAATGCCCACAACAACAGGTCAACTGTCCAGCACACCTGACGCATCCTTCACAGAACACCACCATGTTTTTTTCCCAGTTCACAGAGCACATATAGGGTTGTGAAAACTCCCACACAACCCGGCTGTTGGTGGAAGAAATCACCATCCGTCCATCTCACTTGGTCACCAATGAAAAAACCCAAAGGGAAACATGATGAGAAAATCCTCTCAAAACTGGGAGCAGAGTTCTGCGGGTTATCTAATTACATTTGGGGAGCTCTTTTTAAGGACACTGAAATATTTTATTCATGCTAAGGGTGCTTTGTCTTTCTCCCTTTTATTTTTAATTGTTTCTCTTCTCCTAATTCGTGCCACTCCCCTCCCTTCAGGTTCCTCTGAATGTCAGAAGCTCAAAATGTACAATATAAATACAGGTGACACAAATGGTATTTGCTCAGATGCTGTCACGTCACTTTGAAACGCCTTTTCAAACCATCAGCATCCTACAAAACCATTTTACTGAAAATATGTCCTTTCTCATTCTGATTTTCTTCATTCTCTACTGTTCACAACTGATCAAATTGTCTTTTTTATATAGAGGAAATAACAGTGGCCTGTTAATATTTCCAGACTCGACATTAACAAGAACAGAGCCATGAAAACAGATTATATTAAAACATATGGCAGCTTAATTGGACTAATACGGCTGTGCTGCATGTGCCAGCTGCAATGTGCGGAGGTGTATGTCTGTCAGCGCGTGCCACTTCATCACTGTTGTTGTCATGTGTCAGTGTGCTGATGCCAGATGTGTCACTTAGTGTTAAAAGCCTATTAACAGTGTCAGATGTGATCGGCAGCAGCTGGACAAACAGTGAAGCTGACAATACGTAGCTCTTAGCCAGGGACACAGATCTACATGCTGTTAGCTTGGCATCCCCACAAGCTTCAAAAGTGACACTCTTAATCTACGTATTGAGGTTTTTTTTTCCTGCATGTCTGTGACCCGAGGTTGCACACATATTGGCAGGTTTATGGTACAATTAATGGCACTGACATTGTGATTCTGTAATATTGAGCATTATGTCTCATCCTAATAAAAACATAATTTCAACAAGCGCACTGTTAAGGGTCCGATATTGAGGACGAGAGTAAAACAACGATGGTTCAGAAGAGCTTGGTCAAACAATTGATTTTAATGAACCACACGCAGCGTGGGGAGATGTACACTGGAAAACGTCAGCTGTAGATCTCCGCCCAAAAATACACTTCAGATTGCTTTTATAACATCAGGGTATTATAACGCCCCCTCTTGTGTTTACAAGCACCTAATTTGCATCTTAAGAACATTATTTGCCTCTTTTACAGACAATGATCAATTTTAAGAGATAAATGCAGACACAGAAGTTCCCCTTTCTGGCATCCTCTTCCAAATATGGTGACAATCTCAGGCCTTTGAGGTCCCCATGGACTTGTCCTCCTTCTGTCACCTGTTGTCAAGTAAACTCTAGTGCAACATGTTGCTGAATACACTCAGGCCTTTGCTCCGGTACTATTTTACTGTAACAATATACTCAGCATATAAGCTTTTAAGATTATAGATTTAACTCAACGATTTAAAGTGGTTATAACTGCACCTGTAATAAAAATGTTAATATGTGATTATGATAACACCTGTAATACAAATTATAACATAATGCCAACAGCTTCAATAAATGCTTTGATGAAATGATAATTAATGCAATGATAAAGATGATGGTTATGAACAGTAACCGTAAACTAATTTCTTTAATCCCACAGCACTTAGGGAGGATGTCAGGGTGGAAGGACAGGTCTTCAATATAAACATACAATACAGAGGAAATTGCTGCTTGGTTCCAATTATCAGCTCACAAAAGGTGGAGCATGAAGGAAGAAATCATCCACTTATTCTCAGTCCATGTTGAATACATGCACTATTAAGCAGAGGTTATACAGTGATTTAAGACAACACATGGATGGATGGATTGATGGATGGAGGGATAACTTAGCTGTACCAACGCATATGATTAGTCAACAGGGGTAGCAACCATGATCAGGATCCACGAACCAAGTCTCTGGTTTCTGGAGAAACAACTTGACCAAAACTATAACAGAATTAAAAGTCGAACTTGACGTCAATGGATAGTTCAAACCAGGGTGTCGAACTCCAGGCCTGGAGGGCCGGTGTCCTGCAGGTTTTTCATGTGTCCTTGATCCAACACAGCTGATTTAAATGGCTAAATGACCTCCTCAACATGTCCTGAAATTCTCCAGAGGCCTGGTAATGAACTAATCATTTGAATCAGGGTGGACACCGGCCCTTGAGGCCTGGAGTTCCCCACACGTGGTTTAAACTTTCGTAAAAACCGAGGCCTTGGAATCTCTGCTGTTTGCACTGTTGTTGCATTTTGGAACATTAATAGCTTATCTAACTAATGATATGACTTACTGCGAGGTACAAATCCTCCAGGAAGTGTGTGCTTCAGTTTTGGCAAGTGAAATTCTGACATTCTTTCAGTCCATGACTTGGCACTATCTGCTACTGTATCTGTGTCTCTGCATTACAGCCATACAGCTTATGAATGCTGAGTGTAAAAGCTAGCACGTGTTAGCTGTTAACTTAGTGTGGTCCCTTCAGAAAAAAAAAAACATGCCGGTAGTCAAAAAAAAAGTTTTAATTTAAAATTCAAAGTCCAAAACTAATGTGTGATGTCACGGTGGCCATGTCCTTCTTTTCGACTGTCTGTACCTCCACCATCATTACGCCGAGCGGTTTGGAGTGACTACAGCCTCTCCTTACACGTTATCACTTTCACTGGTTAGATTAGTTTTTGTGTAACCTGTCTGATGTGACACGACAGTTTAATCAATATTACGTGCCGTAAAAGTGAAATGAGAGCAGCAGCATGTTCTCGCACTTTTAGCTGTTACTCCAGCTTTATAAGTTTTATTTGTGAGTAATCGCAGCCGATATCACAGGCACATTTCCAGAGTCTGCTGGCAGATGAAGCAGCAGGTTTTTTTCTTCTTTCCCTGTGTTCACTCTGCCTCTGAATGGCGTCAGGCCAGGTCCACCCACATATTTGCAAACCTTGACTTTTTCATGGCAGGTTTACAAACAGCTTTACTCAAAAAACTCAAAATAGAAGGAAAACTTCTATTCAAACTGCAGGCAGGTCCTTTCAGTCTTCATCTCCATCACCGTCGCTTCCAGTGATGTGACTCGCATGACAAAAACAGTTGTTGTTTCAGGCCAACATGACCATGAAAGCCGTATCAACTCTGGATCCTAGTTATACAAAAATGTAGTGAGTTTCATTTTTCTACTGAGTTGAATTACTGAATTTCCCGGAGGAACCCACCCGAGGGATTAATAAAGTTTCATCTAATCTAATCTCTCTAATCACCTGTTCCTCTCAGCCACTCCACCACAATGCCCAGAGGGAGTCAAGCTTCAGAGTACCTCTGTAGACATGGATGCACATTTTTTGTACCATTTTCACTTTTATTATGTGAGGATTTAAATGTAACAGATCAATAAAGTTACTAAAAATAATGTTAAAGTTCTTCAGGTGCTGTTTTGTGATGTTCTGCTGTAAAAACTGAGTGTACAATGGCAGGACTATTCTATTCATTTTAACATGTTGACGATGTATATGCTAGTTATAATTAAAAAAAGCCGTCATTTAGGCTGTTATCCTCATTTCTACTGTCCATGAATGTTCGCTAAATTTATCTTCTGGGGCTCTGCACACAAAATAAGCTCATGTCAACAATGGTATACAGCACTAAACGCTGTTTAGCTGCAATTCAGGTACATAAGGAGCTTAGCTGTTACTGTAAGTCACATTATCCCCATGAAAGAGATCTGAAACATAAAGCATATATCCATATACTATAGGCTAATATAACGGCAGCAAAGTTCTCACATTTTAGGTAAAAGCGCTTCCACTGGGAGTGAAGTCAACTTCTAATTGAGCTGTTGTGAGTCACGAAGCCTCGCAGACTGCAAGGAAGCCAGACTGAACAGAAATCTCTCGGCTGATTTGTTGAAGGAGCTCCAGTAGAAATTTGACCCAGTGCTGCTAGCTTGCTAGCATGGGCTGGCAGCTAGCTGTCAGCTGGGTCAATACTTGGCTGTAGTTCTGTGGTAGTAATCCAGAGACTGCCTGCTTCTATTACAGCTATTCAAAGGCTGCATTCTTTCCTCTTCCTTTTTAATAGGCCAAGACACAGTCACGATTCTGGCACTGTCCAGAATCCTCGCTGCTGTTCTAATTCTATCCTTTCCTTCTCTATTCTGCGCTTTCTTTGCCTCCTTCTCAGCATCTCTGACAAGTACTTGAAGGAGAATTGAAATGCATGTTTCTTTTCCACAAAAAAATACATACATACACATACATTTCCCTTGTAGAACAATCACAAGTGTTTGATTTGCAAGATTAACCTCAAAGGCACGTGTTTATTACATGATGTCCCCGCTCACGTTTTCTGGAAGACACATGCAAGCAGGGAAAACAATGGCAGGCATGTAGGAACTGTCAGTGTCCAAGACTTTCACATTTGGAGAGTGACTCACCAAGTTCTTATACAGCAAATCTAGAGACATCTCCTCACAAAGTTGCTCACAACAGTAGGAAAAAAAGAATTTAGAATGAATATGATCTGGTGTATATGCTCTCAAAATGTTTCTAGGTTTGAAAGTAAGTTCAAATATCTTTCTCCGTCCATAATTAGTTGCAGTATGTTATAGAATCCTGAAAACCTAAAACTCCATATGTCTTTAAACCCGCAGATTACTAACACGTCCTAAATGAACTTGTGTTCATGCTCAGCTGATTTTGTTCCACCTCAGAGACGTACCCCCCAGTTTGCTCCTTGGCTCTGATACCCCAAACCTTTTAATCCCCAAACATCTGAGTCTTGGTACTGACTCCTAATTCGTTCCTATTAGAACATACAGAGAGAGAGGAACATGCCTACAGAAAACTGGTCCATCTATGAGGAAAGGGCTTAGTGAGACAAGCAGAAGGATGAGATGATAAGAACGTACACATACTACAAACTGTGTGTTTGATATTGAAAAATGCAGATTGTGTCATATTGCACAAATGACAATATCATATAAACTGTAAATTCTTCAGTTTATATACTTTAATGGGGGCTCTCTTTTCAACTAATTTTATTTTTCTGTTTTTTAATAGATATTGTAGTAACAAAATTCATCACTGTAAGCAAAGAAAGGACTTTATTTTACAAGATCTGCAAAAGGTTAGAGTGATCAGTGATAATGACTGAAACCACACAGATACAAAATTTTTAAAAAGAAAATTACCATTATTATTATTATTATTATTATTATTATTATAATTATCATTATTGTTATTATTATTGTTATTATTATTATCATTATTATTATTATTGTTATTGTTATTATTATAGTTATTATTATTATTATTATTACCATCATCATCATTATTATTATTACTTGCCACAATTGTATTAAAGTCAAACCTGCCCTAATTTAACTGAACCTTACGAGGAAGCATTGCGACCTCTCAGGATGATGAAAGAAATACTGTCACTTCTAAATCAATACATGGAATACGGTGTGTAATAATGAACTGGTAGAAAGTCTGTAACCTGTTAATACCCTCAAAAAACTGTTAATTATTTCTTTAATAAAATATTGCAGCACCGTAAAATGACTGACATTCCAAATCCTAAACACCAGCTCAGCTGCTTCGAGAATCTGAATGCAAGCAAACTGTTTATTGACTGAAAAGCTTAAAATGAGTGAAATAGAAAAAGCTCATTGTTCCAGAGAGAGCTGCCTGAGAGAGAAATGTGTGTGTGTAAAAGATGAAAGCTGTGTGTGTCATTGTTTCTTTGGCAACACTTTATCATAATAAAAGTTACCATAAATCCATATTTCATGCATGAAAAGAAAATGTATTAATTCATTTAAAAGCTTATGAGATTTTAGAAACATGGATGACTGAACAGTAAGTCACGCATGTACTAATGCAAAAACAACACGTTAAATAATGAAATAACCAAGACGTTTCAATCATGAGATTCATTTGAGTTAAATATACATCTAATGATGATGATCATGCATTATCTGCAGCCCTATAAACATAATGAAGTCATGACCATGTTATGCTTAGTTAACCATTTGGAATTCAACAGAACAGCCACAGAATTCCCTGCACCGCTGTATCTGTAACCTCTATCATCCTTTATCATCCAGAGTATCATCCAGAGTACAGAGGACTGACTCAGGACTTTGTGGACTGGTGCCAGCTGAACTACCTCCAGATCAACGCCAGTAAAACCAAGGAGCTGGTGGTAGACTTCCGCAGGCACAAACATCCTCCACTGCAACCACTGAACATCCAAGGTATGGGCATTCAGGCTGTGGACAGCTACAGGTACCTTGGTGTTCATCTGAACAACAAACTGGACTGGACTCATAACTCAGACGCCCTCTACAGGAAAGGGCAGAGCAGGCTGTACCTGCTGCGGAGACTCAGGTCGTTTGGAGTGGAGGGCCCACTCCTGAAGACCTTCTATGACTCTGTGGTGGCCTCAGCCATCTTTTACGGTGTGGTCTGCTGGGCGGCAGCATCTCTGCTGGGGACAGGAAGAGACTGAACAGGCTGATCCGCAGGGCCAGCTCTGTTCTAGGATGCCCTCTGGACCCAGTGGAGGTGGTGAGTGACAGGAGAATGGTGGCTAAGCTGTCATCCCTGTTGGACAACATCTCCCACCCCATGCATGAGACTGTGACAGCACTGAGCAGCTCCTTCAGTGGGAGACTGCGGCACCCACGGTGTGGGACGGAGAGATTTCACAGGTCTTTCCTCCCCACTGCTGTCAGACTCTACAATAAAGACTTTGACTGATCAAACACACACATCCACACATGTGCAATAATCCTTTCTGGCATCGTTGTATTTTTACTCAATTGTATATAGCATTTGTACTCTATTTTTATCTCATTGTATATTTTATTCTATTTTATTCTACTGTATATAGTATTTTATTTTATTCTATTCTGTACAGTTGTGTACTGTATTTATTCTTATTTTATTTTATTCTAATTTTTCCTTCACAACTTTTGCACTGTCCACTTCCTGCTGTGACAAAACAAATTTCCCACGTGTGGGACTAATAAAGGTTATCTTATCTTATCTTATCTTAAACTGCTCCTCATTTTTCTTTGTTATTTTTTTAACTATATACAATTTCTAATGCAATGTCAGAAATGGAGTGTAAATATTTTAACTAATAAGTAGAGAATACATTTCATTATATGCTATCATTATGAACATATTTTAAAGAAGAACATTAGAGGTATGGTTATTTTATATACGCTTGAGAAGGTTTTGCATGAACTGCTCGATCCTTTTTCATGCATCAAGTTATGAGTTTTCTGGCAATTCATAAGTGTGTGTGTGTGTGTGTGTGTGTGTGTGTGTGTGTGTGTGTGTCAAAGACTATTAGAGCCTATCAGAACTTCAGAACTAAATGTGACACATGGCTGTGTAAATAGGCTGAGAGATAGAACTGATGAGAGCAGCTTCTAGCAGGCAGCAAGACCACAATTACCACCCAGCTTCAATCTTAACCTCCACTCAGTGACTGATTTACTGAAGGCCTGACTGTTTCACTGACCTCAGAGATATATATTGTATATATACTCACGAGTGATGCTCCAGTCATATTCTGACTATAGTAAAAAAAACAGTTGGTAAGGGTTCATTTCCCTCCTTTGCAGTAAAACTCAGTAAGTTAATAAAATATAAATGGAGGGAAAGACTTTCCATCTGATGTCCTACCTTTCCCATCACTCAAAAACAATATCCAGAGATATTTATCCAAAAAGATTTAAACTCTGTATGTCTGGGCAGCAGAACTATACTAATCTATGTTTTCTGGAGTGGTGGGTTGGTGCACTAATGTCGGCGTCGTACCCGAATGTTGTGGTGAAGAGAACAACCTGAAACCAGTACCTTTGATATTACACCTCCTATGGTGATGAGCTCTGGGTATTGACTTAAACACAAGGTCATGGATGCAAGTGGCTGAAATGCATTTACTTATTGGCCTCAGAAATACACTCAGCCCAACATCCACATTTTAAGGGAAATGCATAGTTTTAAGCACACTTCCTCTTGGAGTTTTCCCAGGCATGCCCAGACCAGTGGAGGCCCAGAGGCAGACTCAGACCCAGATGTGCAGAGATGGATGGAAGAAACATACGTACTCACCATGGCACAACCACCCCCCACCGTTTATTTATATATTTGCCAGTCATGCTGTGTGTTTCTGAAGATGTGCATATAATAATCTTAAAACTTTAGTAAAAGTGCAAGTAATTCACTGACTCACTGTTAACAGGATTCAGTGGGCCAACAGGTATACAGGCAAATAACTACAAAGTAACAGCAAGCAAAGTTCAAAAACTAAGGAAATATCAAGCATTAAAAGCAATGGACGTAACCATGTAATTATATCTGACATTTAAAAATGTTAAGGAGTCTGGAGTAGGACTGTGACAGGAATGGATTATTGAAACTTGTGCTCTGATATGCAAAGATGAACAAACTATGATGATAAATAAATGCAGTAATACATATATATATATATATATAAAACCACAAGCCAACAGGAACCGTGATAAAGTTGCACAAATGTCAGCCACAGCCAAATTCCTCCAGCAGGTAACAGGTGCTGAGAAGCCAGCTGAATGGCACAAGGTGCAATGCACAGAGGTCTCCATCCAAAATCCAAAACCCTGAGGCTCTATGAGCACCAGAAAGAGGGAGGGTGAGGATTAGTGAGTGTCAGAGCCACCATTCAGGATGAAGCTACTCCACAAATGCTTCAGGCAGCTAAAGAGAGACGGTGATGAGAAACAGGAAAAGGAACTCTCAAGACCAAGCCCCTGGATGGGATGTACCTGCCAGACTTCAAGAAATCCTTCCAGTGGCTAGAAAAGGCCTTTCTAAGTACAGCACAGGGGCACTGATAATGGCAGCACAAGAACAGACCCTAAGGATCAGATCCATAGAGGCAGCAGTCTACTGCAGCCACCAGGACTCATGCTGCAGACTGCTCAAGGGTGTCCAACACATAATAGCAGGATTTTAGATGCAAACTGGGACCGTGCACACTGAAAAGCACAATTAAGTGGCTGGAATAGTCTTCAGGAACATCTGTGAAGTCCCAAATTCTCGATGGGAGACACAACCAAAGAGGGTTGAGAACGACAGGGCTAAAGTCCTGTGGGTCTTCAAGTTCCAGACACACAAACAGCTGCTGGCCAACCAACCAGATATAGCAGAGGGCAACAAGTTTGTGGTAAATGTGGCAATCCCAGCAGACAGCAACATCAGGAAGAAGCACAAGAAAACAGAGAAGCATCAGAGGCTGAAGGAACAACTGGAGCAGTGATCCCAGAGGAAACAGGAGCTTTAGGAGCTGTGACCCCGACACTGGAAGAGGGGCTCCAGCAGATTTCAACATAACACTCCAGAAGAGTTCAGTCCCAGGAACAGCGTTCAGCTTTTCACAGATCCCTCAAACTCCCTGGCCTCTGGTAGAGGATCTAAGCTAGAAGAACACACACATAATTAATACGGACCTAGAAATTTCACTCATTAGTGATGATTATGTTTGAGTACCCTCTTGTCCTACTAATGATCTGTGAACAATAACATTTTTAGCTCTGAATATAACACTTTAGTCTTAGAGCTCTTTGTCTTCGTGCTCTGGGCAAGGGCAAAGGGAAGATCAGAGTCAAGGTCGCGAAAAAAGGCTCTGATTGAGAATAATGGGGACAAATGTTTTCTCATTAAAATGTTCTTGAGTTGTGTATCTATGCTGACCACACTCCTTTGTGGTTCTGTATTTCTTCTCTCTTTGTTCCCAACAGACAAAATGATTTTTGGCCTTCGGTAAAACAACAGTAGAGTCTCTCAGTGATTTTTAGGTTGTGTTTTCCAGTGTTCAGAACAGATAACTGCAACTGTTACATAACGGAGTAATGAAATTAATAATTGAGATCACTGAGGCTTTTACATGTACGAAGATTACAAAAATATATCTATGCAGTGTTTTTAAATAGTTTTTTTTCTCTAACCAACAGTCTAACAGTTGGTTAATTAACAATGATAAGACAAGGTGGAAACAGTTGATCAATAGCTATAATTATTCCCCATTTTCTCTCTATTTTTTCCCACAGCTGGACCTGAAGGCCCGAGTTAAACTAAAGCCTATCATTACTGAATCATTAAACTCTAGACTTAAAGTAACTTCATCTATACATCTCACATGAGGATTGTTCATTCTGAAGAAAAAGCACATTTTTCATTCGCAGATAACAATGAAGGCGTCGTACATCTGCAGTTTTCTTTGGGACACATGTTGGCAGCTTGACTGATGGCGTTGACTCATGGTAAATGGACTGATTCTTATATAGCGCTTTTCTACTCTCCCGGAGTACTCAAAGCACTCTATGCAACATGCCACATTCACCCAATCACACCCACTTATACAAGCACTTCTAAACTCAAGTGCAAACTAAACTACATTCACACACATTCATACTCCGATGAACGCATCGGAGGGCAACTTGGGGTTAGTATCTTGCCGAAGGATATTTGGCATGCAGACTGGGGAAGCCAAGGATCGAACCACCAACCTTGCGATCAGTAGCTGATCTGCTCTACCACCTGGTGAGCATGGGTGCTCCAACTCAGCCTATATAAGCTAGATGTCAGGCATGTTGTGACTGATCCACAGAATATTTGACATAGCCCAAGTCAAGCCTACTTCGTGACCTTCGGGCCACATCTGGCCTACAAAACATTTGCTAAGGGCATATCTGAACCCTCCTTTGAAAAAGAAATTCCTAGTAAAATGAATACAAATAAATAAATAAACCAAATAAAGCCCAGCATAGTTATAAAACTTTAAAACTCCCTCAACAGCGTGAGTCAATATTTATTCATATTCAATAGACTGAGACCAAATCGTTTCCACACAGCTAAAATCTACTGTTTCTGCAGGGGTAAAATAACTGGACTCATTACAATTAGCTCAGAGATAATATTTTGAAACAGCACAGTAACCATTGTGATGCACAATCCCTCTTAATCCGAAACCTCCCCACAGCAACAGTAAGTGCCAGGCCAGCCCCTTTAATTCTGTCCAATAATAAACGGCCCAACAGTACGGCTGTCCCAGAAGCCCCTGCGGTTGCCATGGCAGTTAATAAGTCTCGTGAAGATCAAAGACACAAAGAAGATTGTTGACTCTCCAGGGGAGGCGAGTTGAGCCCAGAGGAATGCAATTAAGGCTGATGCTGGGATCCTCGTTGTACCTGATGTTACGCTAACAAGAGCTGATCCTGCTATAGAACTCGCAGCAACTTCCGGAGGCAAGATCGCTATCTGTATGCAGGAATGTGCCTGTGTTTGTGTGTGTGTGTGTGTGTGTGTGTGTGTGCGTGCGTGCGTGCGTGTGTCTGTGTGTCGCTGTGTGTTCCAAGGAAGAAGCGAGGTTGAATTAAGCAGGCGGTGTCTGAAAGCAACACAGAGCAGGTTCTGAGCGTGTGTGTCTGCAAAGCAAGCTCCTGTGCACACAAGAATACAGCGCGCATCCCAGTTTAACTGTGTGGGGGTGTACGTGCGAGTGTGCAAAGTGAAAGCCATGGGTGGGCACAGAGGGACATGAAATGGATAATGGGCGCTCACTCAAGGCAAAAAGCTCACCTCTAATGACACAGACTGATGGTTACAATTACTATAATCACTAATAGGTTTAGTGTAACCACAATTTTAATGTATTTTTTATGAATTGTGGAAATAACTTTGAACCAGAGAGAGCAGATTTTATTTAATTACATACAGAGCTCAATTACTGGTTTTGTGTGCAGTTCCTTTCAGGCATTGGGGACGACCATTAGAAGATGTGTTTGCTAAACATTGTATTTGATGCTCAGAATTGTATTTCCTGTGAGGATGTGAAATCAGTCAAATTAAAATCTATTTTCATAGCACTCCTAATTGTGACATTAAAATCTTTTCCACAAAGGAAAATTGTAAAATAAAATGAAGCAAAAACATGAAAACTGACCCTGAGAACTCTGAAGGGCCATAACATAAATTACAGAGATATGAACAGAAATAGACTGTTTATACATTTTTCTCCTGTCTTATGAAAAATGAATACTGTTATCTTTTGTCTGGTAAGCTGTCCTTTATGTTTGGAGAACTGCATCCCTATAACGTCTGTGGTTGAATTTCCAAATTCCTGTTCTCTGTGCAGCTAAAGACAACGTGGAGATTTACGTAGGGAGGATAAAAATGTGCATTAGGAGGAAGGTGGTGAGCTCCATCAGTTTATCAGCCAGCAGGCCGTGGTTCATGTCCAACTTTGAGACCAGCCAATTAGTTTTAATTTACTTTTCACTGTCACTCAATGCTTGGTTAGTTTTAGGCATTGAAACTATTTTGGTTAAAATCTGATTCTCAACAACAATAAAACTTCCTTTAAATCTAAAGCCTGTGGTTTCAGATTTAAAGTGTTAACATGTAATTTTGGGGGGTAAGAGACTCATCCTGTTACTAAAGCACAGACACTAAAAAGCAAGACACGTGTGTGTACCTCCAACACAACAACTTCATTGCTAGAACGATGTCTGTCGTCTTAAAGAGCCGCTCTTTAGACCCTTGTTGAAATGCTAGTACAAAACACTCCATTATAGATCATAAAGAATTATATATATCAATCACACATGTGACAGTTATTATTTAGGTAGGGAGGCATTGTTATTATATGTCATTGTTTGGTCGTTCACAAGAACATTTGTCCAAAATTCTTCATAAATTTCCCTCACATTTACTCACACGCAGGCACAGTGTGGTTTATTGCCTGTTGTAGGAGAAATGTGATAAAAATGCAAACACGATAGAAACTAGTGCTGAGTTACTGACACACACACACACACACATACTAAAATTGACTTATCATCCTAATGTTCGGTGAGCCATTATGGTTTGACGTTAATGGTGTAGTTTCTTGTCTACAACAGAATAATCAGGAAGATGAGTGGCACTGGAGACACAGTCAAAAGACTAAATGCAGCGCTGCCATTACCTTAATGGAATCAAAGAAAAGGCAACAGTCAGAATTAATTAGTGAGTAACTCCCTTCTAGTTCATGCCACTTCTACTGCCTCCACTGAGTATCTACTTTGCTTTTGAGAAGTAATTATTTCTTGATAATGTGAAACATAAACCTTGCAACACTGTGAATCTCACACACACATACACTCAATTCAAAAAGCAACAAATCAGGAGATTGACATGATGAGATCTAAGATGAAAAGCCACAGGCACAATATTCTCCAAGTTGTTGGTGATAGAAACATTGGAACATTGTAAATGTGACAGACAGTTTAACACACACACTTAATGTTTTTTGTTTTGTTTTGTTTTTTCAATCGTATAACCAATATATACTGCTACCAGGAAATAACAAAGTTTGCTGCTTGTTAACGGGGCAGTGCAATATTATTTGGTGGACCTTCACGTCCTCCGTCCCATCTTTAGTGACTCTGTCATTCTCTTGTAAGGTTCAAACCAGAAAAAGAGTTAAATGATGATGGGAGGATATCAAGGTCACTGCTTTCCATGTTGGTGCACACACAAGGAGGTGCACACAGTGTGAGCTAAGGCACCAATAAAATGCTGTTAATGTATATCAGAGGTTAAACAGAGAAATTAAAGTGGTTCTGTGAATCCTGGATAACTGCCAGATGTATTATCTTTGCATTACCATGGAGTGTCAAGGTGTTAAAATTTAAAAGCACTTGCATGACATGAAGGAAAAGGAGGAGCAGGCTTGCTGAGGCAATTTGCCTGCATACTCTCTCTTCTATGATACATTACAGAAATGTAAAAATAAAACACAACTGCTGTGGCACAAATCCCCAGAACCTCCTATTTCATTTGTTTTTATTCTAACATCACTTATTCTAAACACACTAATTAGTTAAACCGCAGGAATGTCTTAAAGATACAAAGACCTGGATTACGTCTAATTTTCTGCTTCTAAATTCAAATAAAACTGAGCTTCCTCGGCCCTAAAAGTCTTAGAAATATGGTATCTAACCAGATTCTTACTCTGGATGGCATTACCTTGGCCTCCAGTAACACTGTGAGGAACCTTGGAGTCATTTTTGACCAGGACATGTCCTTCAACGCACATATTAAACAAATATGTAAGACTGCTTTCTTCCATTTGTGCAACATCAGTAAAATTAGAAATATCCTGTCTCAGAGTGATGCTGAAAAACTAGTTCATGCATTTATTACTCCCAGGCTGGACGACTGTAATTCATTATTATCAGGATGTCCTAAAAACTCACTGAAAAGCCTTCAGCTAATCCAAAATGCTGCAGCAAGAGTACTGACAGGGACTAGAAAGAGAGAGCAGATTTCTCCTGTTTTGGCTTCCCTTCATTGGCTTCCTGTTAAATCCAGAATTGAATTCAAAATCCTGCTCCTCACATACAGGGTCTTAAATAATCAGGCCCCATCTTATCTTAATGACCTTGTAGTACCATATCACCCTATTAGAGCACTTCGCTCTCACACTGCAGGCCTACTTGTTGTTCCTAGAGTATTTAAAAGTAGAATGGGAGGCAGAGCCTTCAGTTTTCAGGCCCCTCTTCTATGGAACCAGCTTCCAGTTTGGATTCAGGAGACAGACACTATCTCTACTTTCAAGATTAGGCTTCAAACTTTCCTTTTTGCTAAAGCATATAGTT
The DNA here is from genome assembly GCF_001858045.2 of Oreochromis niloticus. Taxonomy (NCBI): domain Eukaryota; kingdom Metazoa; phylum Chordata; class Actinopteri; order Cichliformes; family Cichlidae; genus Oreochromis; species Oreochromis niloticus. The sequence continues at coordinate 37,004,112 of NC_031979.2, forward strand.
AGGGCTGGACCAGGTGACCCTGAATCCTCCCTTAGTTATGCTGCCGCAAGTCTAGACTGCTGGAGGATGCCCATGATGCATCGAGGACAACAAAATTTGCTTCAACAACCGGTCACAGCAGATGGCCCCGCCCCTCCCTGAACCTGGTTCTGCTGGAGGTTTCTTCCTGTTAAAAGGGAGTTTTTCCTTCCCAGTATCGCCAAAGTGCTTGCTCATAGGGGGTCATATGATTGTTGGGTTTTCTCTGTTTTTTTTTTGTATAGTTGTAGAGTCTTTACCTTACAATAAAAAAAAACCTTGAAGCAATCTATTGTTGTGATTTGGCGCCCCTATTTATAAAATTTAATTGAACTTGGACCTTGTACTACAAACCTCAACATACCCAGCGTATCTTTCTGTTATCTGGATTCACTTCGCCTAACATCAGCAGGATAAGTACTCACACAAAGCTGGTTATCAACTCGTTAGGTTAAACCAGGGATTCCCATGGACGTTCATTTAAAGGAGCAGTGTTGGCAGTATTTAACAAATCACAGACACAGATGAGCCGATCAGTGGTAGGTGGTAAAACACATCGTAACATAATTCTGTGATATCTCTGTGAGAGAAAAAGTGCTGCAGAGTAATGTAGTATTAAAAGTTCACTCTTTAAAAGCTGTGGTCAGAATAACTGGAAAAGACTACATTCATCAGAACTGAAGAAGCTTCTCGGATGAGAGGTGAAACGTCTTCAAGCAACTCAAAGAAGTCAGACTACATTCATAAAGTTCAGCATATTTAAAGCTTGAAAAAAAGGCAGCAAAAAGTTGATCAGGGAAAGACAAAGACTTGAGACACTGCTGAAAAACTTTAGACCTTCATTGCATCATATGGATCTGGCACTGTCTAATCTGGAGCAGGTTAGGTTTATAGCATAAATGACTAAGGCAATACAGCTCAGTAACAAGAGAATCACCTTCATAGTACTCCACAAAAACACAACCCTCGTATGTTTTTAACACAGCACTGTTGGGGATCTGAAACTGGCCTTGGAAATATACATTTATCGCATTCAGGCCTTTTTCATGTGAAGACAGATATGATGACACAAAGGAAAATACTGTGGGATTTTCTAACCTCTTGGGATGGTGGTGGTATTTCACAATAGTCTGACAGCTACAAAGACAGAATGATGAGGGCCAAAGAAAGGCAGGCAGAGAGACATAATAAGGGTGGTAGAAGTGAGAAAGACTCCAGAGGTGGTGTGACAGAATAGTCAACAGACATTGTGTGAGTTTGTATTGCTAGTGTGGCGGGATAATTGGTGTCAAAGTCCAGCTGAAGAGCCTGTCAATGCTGCAGCCTGGCCCACTGTCTCTGGGAACAAAGGGACCAACAAAGGTGGAATTTTTTTGTTTTTTGGAAACAATTTTAAACTGACCCTGTCGGAGGGCAGGGACTATTTTGTTGCTCTATGAAACAATGATTTCAAATTATTGCCTTTGACCTGTGATGTCTCACAAAGGTCACCCTTAACTCTCTGTTTAAGATGCATGCTCGCACTTCACCACATCATTCACCACAACCACCTTACTCAACATGTTATGCTTCCACATTATGCAAATGATTAGTGCCATTGCATAACTGGATGTGTCAAAAATTCATGCAAAAGGAAACAAAATTCATTAAAAAACTAAAAGAAGAAACAAAAAAGGCCCCCCAAAGGCACTGATTAAAAACTTTATAAGACAACAAACCAGGAAGTCCAGATTATCTGTAATCATTTTCTATTTTTATCTCACAAAGTGGATTAAAGAGGATGGGGTTCAGGTCCACCGTCTCCTTAAAAAGGGGTAGAGGAAGTAAAACAATCCTGTTTCAGCAAGAGTTTTACAAAAGCGACTGTTTAGTGGCAGAAGTTATTTTTGTATTAACCTGAAGAAGTTATTGTTCACTTGATAAAAGCATAAAATCAGATGTCAAACAAACACAAAGGGCAAAAGGTCGAGTTCACTGTGATGTAAACAGAAGAGGAGAATGTGACAGTATTTCACATTTGTACTAAGCTGATTAATAGGATCTTTGATTCACATGTTTGTCTTCACCTAATATGAGTCTGAACAGACATGGGTGTGAACTGTAATTTGATTGGTTGGCGTATGACCACAAGGTGATAATTCTGTTTTTGGACCATCTGTAAAAAAAACCATCTTAAATTCAGTCCAAGGTGTTGCTGATCCACAGTTAACTCACTGATTGGTTCAATGTTGGGTTAAAGTCTTTAAACATAAAACATAACTTTGGGTGAAAAAAATAAATATAGAAGAAAAAAGAAAAAAACCCTTGACTTCTGCAGAGATGTGAACACACCATCTGCCGCACGTGTGTCTGCAGACAGGCGTGCGTGCTGCACACGGGGATTGGTTTCGGTTTGAACCGACTTCAAAGACCACACAACAAACTTAAAGGAGTTAAATCTATTGGAATTCATTCAAGAGAACAGTGCTGGGACTGTCTTACTGGAACTCAATCAGAAATCTTATGGATGAAGAATATTTAAGGTTTGAAGTTTTCTTTTGAGTTTTTCGGGGGGAAAGAACACTTCAGTTGAAAATCTGGTCTGCTGATGTTTTGCAGCTCTAGGGGAAAAGTCTAAGAGAAAACTTTACTGTTCCAATTAAAAATATTAATAAACATACCAACCTTTTAATGCTATAAAGTAATGCACAGAAACCTTAAAATCCATGGACACCAGCTTTCATTCATTTTGCTTTTGTGTTTATGCGAAAACAGCATAAATACTATGACAGTACTGTGCTCTGTCCACGTGCTCATGGGCCTCAAAGAAACCCTGCGCGAGTCTGCATGGAACTGGATCGTGCTGGTCTGGTTGTTTGTTTGGTATCAGGTTCAGTTGTCACCAGTCTGTTGGGTTCTCTCCTTGTTTGTAATTGTTCCACCATGATAGGCAAAGACTTCTGAACTGTAAGTGAGTGCACATCTGAAGTTAATCACGTCAACATATGTCTATGTTCAGCAACCAGGTGGCCTCAGATTCCTCCTGTATAACCAGCCTGGTGTCGGACTACAATGTCATATTTTTACCAATCATTTCTTCTTTTAAAAAACAAAAATAATTCAAATCAATTTCCATAATCCCAGTCACGTCAAAACTCATATCTGTTTAAAATAGTAACAGACTCCTTTCAGTGTCTATAAGATTCTTCCATAAAGGCCTCCATGAATAAATAAACTTCTCCAGGGCACCGTAGCTAAATACAGCACTCACATATTGGGGCAATGAAGCATCATATGATCCATCTGTTTAACTCCTTCCCTGTAGTCCCACTAAGCAAGCTAACAGTGAATTAATTGTTTCTCTTTCTCCACTGCTCCCTCTTTAATAAAGATGTGTAAGTCCAAATGGTTTCACTCTTGCGTTTGCATCAGGGCTTGTTTTTCAGTTACTGTTTGCTTGTTTGCTTACATATTGACCACAAGAGATCATTAACTGTGAAGTGTTAATATCACTGATGTGCAGGTTTAAAACCTAGTAGCATAAAAAATGCACAAAACATTATGGCAGAGCTCATATAAAAAGACAACAAGATTCCTGCAAAGTAATTTTCTTATGTAGCTGCAATTTGTACACAAACGTATACTTTTCTACATAAATCATCCAGCATCACCACTACTGTAGGGTAGTGTGTGAAAAGCTCCCCCTCAAACACAGATTCTGGGATCAGAATAGAGAAAAATGTATTAATCTTCAATTATTATCATGTTTCTGGTATTCAGGGCATCCCACAAACAAACAAAGTGAGTTGAAAAGCTCACCGTTATCTTCTGTGTTGGTCATGTGTCAACACTCTGGCAAAAGTCACCAAATCACAACATTTGGAGGATGTTCAACTATTAAGCAGAAATAATTTGAACAAACACAATAGGAACTGTTTGCTCAGCAAGCTGCACTCAGCACACAGATAGGTAGGAATATACATCCACTGTTCTTCTTACATATGCTACCATCTGAATAATCATAGACAAAAAGATAAGTCGTCCCAAATACCGAAACATGGATGAACAAAGAGGTGAAACCAGGCACTTAAATCTGAGATCCCCATAGCCTGCAGTGTTACCACGTCAAGTAAAAAAAAGAGGTATAAAAAAAGTTCAAAGATATCTACAGAAAGTGTGTGGAAGATCACTTTAGCAGCAATGATACCAGGAGCACGTGAAAAGCATCATAGCCATTAACTGACCACAAAGGCACAACACTCTGGCCAAAAAACTCAGTACTTTTGTTGCCCACTTTTACTGCAGTAACCACACTCCACTTATGAAGATAACAACCACAGAGCATGCCGGGTCTCCCACACCCACACTAAACTGCAAGGCCAGGCCATGGAAAACTGCTGGTCCAGATGGAGTTCCAGGACGGGTGGCTAAAATCCGTGATGAAGCATTTACAAGTATCTTTAATTTCTTCCTATGTGTGGAAACGGTCCATGCATTCCTCAAGTCAGCCAACGATGCTCTGACACTGAAACTGAAAGACTGGTCCTCTCCCACATCAAGGCCAATATCTTTACCTCTCTGGAATAACATCAGAGGATGCCATCCCTCTCTCCATACAGCCCTGACTCATCAAGAGGAACGGGTCACATACAGTGGCTTGCAAAAGTATTTGGCCCCCTTGAACTTTTCCACATTTTGTCACATTACAGCCACAAACATGAATCAATTTTATTGGAATTCCAGGTGAAAGACCAATACAAAGTGGTGTACACGTGAGAAGTGGAACGAAAATCAGACATGATTCCAAACATTTGTTACAAATAAGTAACTGAAAAGTGGGGTGTGCGTAATTATTCAGCCCCCTGAGTCAATACTTTGTAGAACCACCTTTTGCTGCAATTCCAGCTGCCAGTCTTTTAGGGTATGTCTCTACCAGCTTTGCACATCTACAGACTGAAATCCTTGCCCATTCTTCTTTGCAAAACAGCTCCAGCTCAGTCAGATTAGATGGGCAGCGTTTGTGAACAGCAGTTTTCAGATCTTGCCACAGATTCTCGATTGGATTTAGATCTGGACTTTGACTGGGCCATTCTAACACATGGATATGTTTTGTTTTAAACCGTTCCATTGTTGCCCTGGCTTTATGTTTAGGGTCGTTGTCCTGCTGGAAGGTGAACCTCCACCCCAGTCTCAAGTCTTTTGCAGACTCCAAGAGGTTTTCTTCCAAGATTGCCCTGTATTTGGCTCCATCCATCTTCCCATCAACTCTGACCAGCTTCCCTGTCCCTGCTGAAGAGAAGCACCCCCAGAGCATGATGCTGCCACCACCATATGTGACAGTGGGGATGGTGTGTTCAGAGTGATGTGCAGTGTTAGTTTTCTGCCACACATAGCGTTTTGCATTTTGGCCAAAAAGTTCCATTTTGGTCTCATCTGACCAGAGCACCTTCTTCCACATGTTTGCTGTGTCCCCCACATGGCTTGTGGCAAACTGCAAACGGGACTTCTTATGGTTTTCTGTTAACAATGGCTTTCTTCTTGCCACTCTTCCATAAAGGCCAACTTTGTGCAGTGCACGACTAATAGTTGTCCTATGGACAGATTCCCCCACCTGAGCTGTAGATCTCTGCAGCTCGTCCAGAGTCACCATGGGCCTCTTGGCTGCATTTCTGATCAGCGCTCTCCTTGTTCGGCCTGTGAGTTTAGGTGGACGGCCTTGTCTTGGTAGGTTTACAGTTGTGCCATACTCCTTCCATTTCTGAATGATGGCTTGAACAGTGCTCCGTGGGATGTTCAAGGCTTGGGAAATCTTTTTGTAGCCTCAATAACTTTATCCCTGACCTGTCTGGTGTGTTCTTTGGACTTCATGGTGCTGTTGCTCCCAATATTCTCTTACACAACCTCTGAGACCGTCACAGGGCAGTTGTGGAGCTGTTTTGCAAAGAAGAATGGGCAAGGATTTCACTCTCTAGATGTGCAAAGCTGGTAGAGACATACCCTAAAAGACTGGCAGCTGTTAATTGCAGCAAAAGGTGGTTCTACAAAGTATTGACTCAGGGGGCTGAATAATTACGCACACCCCACTTTGCAGTTATTTATTTGTAAAAAATGTTTGGAATCATGTATGATTTTCGTTCCACTTCTCACGTGTACACCACTTTGTATTGGTCTTTCACCTGGAATTCCAATAACATTGATTCATGTTTGTGGCTGTAATGTGACAAAATGTGGAAAAGTTCAAGGGGGCCGAATACTTTTGCAAGCCACTGTATATTAGGATGCTATTTGTAGACAGTAGCTCTGCCTTTAATACTGCTCACCCACAGACTGCACCAGTTGGATCTCAGCTCACCACTATATGTAACTGGATCCTCAGTTTCTTGTCAAAGCATCATCATGGTTTGGCACCAGTTTCTCTTCAATCAATGATGAATCAGTCTACGGAGTGGAGGTGCAAAATGTCGTGAGATGGTGCCCAGTGAACAACCAAACGTGTTGCAAACACAGAGACTTCATCAACAGGAACAGGAGGGAGTGTGTACCCACCTTCTCGATGACACACATCTCTGTGGTCTTCTTCCTTACAATGCTGAAAAACGCTGACCTCCCAAAACAATGACGTACAGCCGCTGCAGCACAGAGAGCATTCTAACACAGCGTATCTGTGACACGGATACTTTAGCGGTAAACTAAGACTGCAGTCTCCAGTTTTTTATGCGAACATGACCAGGATGCTCATACTTTACATCGTGTCCGTATGCTGTTGTAATAATAAAAAGAAATGCATGTGTTCAGAGTCTTTGTCAAATATATGGATGCATTAGCACACATAAGAATATTTATTAACTTTATCCTACATACTTGCACAGTAGTAGACTGACTTTCCATGCAGAAACACCCATACACAGCGCTCAGTATATAGGCACTATCAGACTACACATAGTCAAGCACTATAGGGGATGTATAGAGTAAAACAAAGTAAAATGCATGGAAGACACTTTTGCACGGCTGATATAAAAAGATTTTATTAGAGCTGAAAAGAGCAGAGGGGAAAGTAAGCTTAAAAACTCAGCAATAAAGAGTTGATTAATCACCTCCCTCAGTCTTTTTATTTAAAGGTAAAATAGCTGTGTTTAAGTTCGGGCTGTTTATTGGAGGTGCAGGGTTGTTGTCGTCTAAGACCCAGGATGATAAATCTGCAGCTATCAAACACGTAGAAGTTTAAACTCTAAACTTCATGGTGGAATACTAGCTGATGGTTAAAAACGGTTTTTAAAGAAGTTTAAAGTTACAAAAAGTAAATTAACAATCTGATTATTTGACTGTGGAGCATTTCTGCATTTACTGCAACAACAACACAGCCAAAACTGTCTCCTGTTATGTGGACAGGAGAACATAAACGGTAGTTTGACTGCAGATTTATGAGTATTGCATTCATAAAATCATATTACTGGCCCTGCAGAATAGAAATATGTTAGAGACTACTTCAATTTCATGTTTGTCTAATTGACTAAATTTCAACATTGAGATGGAGAAAGCTTTATCTTTCCTTTAAAGACAAATTAAAGATGGATTATTAATAGCACTGTAAATAGTTCATGCTGATGTTCATCACAATGAATCAAAGTTTGACCGGGCCTTTAAAATGTGCAGTGGTCCTCGAGTCTGACTCAGATGTTTCAAATAGCTTCCATGTGGAGTTCACATAGTTGTCTAATTTAGCCCTACATGTTCCAAGGCAGCAGGGGCAATAGCTCATAATCACATCAATCATATGCACAACAGCAGTGCCATATGTACACAGATGTGTCTGACATGCCTGAGTTGGTGTGTAAATGTATCATCTAAACATGTAGAAGTATCCCACTGTGCTGATATTCTCATTAAATCAGATTTTTCTAGAATTCCTCGACTTGCATTTGAACTGATAACAAATGTAAAATAAAAAAAATAACTACCCTGATGTGTTGGACTTTTCTGTTTAACTGTAAAACAATGGAGATGAGATAAGAATATAATGTGTGGGGACACGTGACCTGAATATAATTCAATTAGCCTTAACCCATTAAACCTATAAAATGTGTCTGAGCTATAAAATCATTTCAGTGCCATTAGAGTAAAAATCACACAGCAACCTCATTGGTTATCTTTTGTACTTCAATTGCCCTTCACTATTCGTTGATGGATTTCTGTTTCAAATATAGGAGCTGGACTCTAAATCTGAGCAGGTAATGTGAATGTGACGGAACAGGTTTGGAACAGATCTGTGAGTTTCAACAATTTATCCTAGTGAATCATGTATTATCACGCACAGTTTGCATGTTATTGCCAGCGTGACTCCTTTCAGTCATAAACTGATATTAGACTGATGGCTCTGCACTGCCATTTAATCACTGACTTGATGCACCAAAGCCCTTTTGAAGATGGCAACTGGCTGCGACCCGACCTCCATCTTCACACCAACCATTTCAAAGACAACAAAACTGCAAATTCATTGCACACCAATAATTTTGACAATTGTGTTATGGTAATACATCTGTGTTACTTTACATAACATTTCCTGTTATTTATGACCATTTGATAAACAAAAGTCCACTTATGCTTAAGTAAATTAACCCTTACTTAAAAAATACTTACAAATATTTATATTCCAATCTTGATGAGTTTCCTTTATGGGCAAATTTACCATCAGATCAGATCGGTGATGAAGCATAATCAGAGCTAAAGTGGCTCAGCTGCTTAAACAGCCCTTAAGCGACAGATTACAGCTTCATTAATTAGCTTCTTTATTAAAACTGCATCAGTTGTTTGCAGAGGAAATCCTTTATGCACCGTATCTGTGATTTGATTGGGTCCCACAGCAGATGACTCAGAATGGATGCAGTTTTACGTAGAAGCCACCATGATCAGGCAGAGGGATATCTCATGCCTACTACCAGATTTTGTCCACTCTGACCTGATGGTGCATGGTCGCTCATACTGGACTATCAGTGGTTGACATTATATGTGCGTGGGTGTGCAAGCACAACATTTGGATTTGTTTTGTGAAAAGGTTTGCTATTAAGTCCATCTAATAAGTAGCTGTGGGGCGACTGTGGCTCAGGGGGTTGAGAAGCACATCTGTAACTGGAAGGTCACTGGTTCGATCCCCGGGCTCTCTGTCGTTGTGTCCTTGGCCAAGACACTTTACCCTACCTACCACCTACGGGTGTTGGCCAGCGGGGCCGATGGCGCGATATGGCAGCCTCGCTTCTGTCAGTCTGCCCCAGGGCAGCTGTGGCTACAACTGCAGCTTGCCTCCACCAGTGTGTGAATGTGAGAGTGAATGAATAGTGAAATTGCAAAGTGCTTTGGGTGCCTTGAAAAGGGCTATATAAATGCAATCCATTATTAGTAGTAGTAGTAGCTGCCACATGTGATCTCAAAATTCTCCTCTTGCTTTACTCTTATCACCCATCTCCTCAGTAACTGCTGACATGCCCTTCCTTCTCCAGTTTAGCTCCAATTTGCTGGTCCATACTTTTCATGTGTTTTGTTTTTATTTATTTGAACGAAGCCAGGGTCTGTCCACAGGCACAAGGTCAAAGGAGGGAGAGTCTCCTTCCTGTGCTGGTGACAAAAAATAAGTTGCGATTGAAAAAAAAGTTTTCAAACTGACCTTTCTGTCATCTGGTTCCAATGTCAGACCTTTCTGACACCTGAAACAAGAACGAGAAGTTCAGAATTAGTTTATTATCACTTTATCAGGTACGGCAACAATGTTGTGATCGATACTTCAAACCCACGGAGCAGAAGCAGATTCACGTATCAAGCTGTACACATACATAGAATAGCAGATCTATTTAATGTTGCTCCTTTTAGTAGATTAATGAAAACATCGCAAGGCTTAAACACATTTGATTATTTACTGTGATTCGTCATGAACTGATATTTTTATTGACAAATTTGCCAGCTGATGCAAAGATCTTTCAGCTGTAAGAGCAGCACTCAAGCTGTGGTCTAAACAAATTAAAGCAGGCGTCCTACCCCCATTTCTATTATATTTTTATTATAGCAGTTAGCGAGAAGGAAGGGCAGAAGAGGGAGCTGACACGCAGAGGAAGTCATGAGTCAGATTTGATGTTGCGAGAATATAGTTGAACCCACTGAGTCATCACGACACCAATTCTCATTTCATCTTTTAGCATTTGTTGCCAAACTGCATCTTTTCGCAATAAAGAAACGGAGCAACTCAGAGGCAAATGGATTCATTTTAAAGACGCAGAGGCGGCTGACAAATGGATGTCATCATGCAGGAGAAGGAATGAATGTTGGCAAAAACAGCAGAATAAATTACAGGGACGAGTTTTGTTCCATCTACACGTCTGCCTATCTGATAGATGACTTATAAACACTGGAAAAGTGAGGGCATGAGAGATGGAGTGTGATTCGGGGAGACACGAGCAAAGAGGCTGCGACAGAAGCAATTCAAAAAATGAGCAAAAATAGATTGATCAATCAGCTTTAACTACAGAGCTTCTCGTCTTCACTTCTTTTCTCCATTTTGTCTCTTTCTTGTGCCGTCTTCTTCCACTCCCCCATCATTCTTCCTTCAATTGTCCCATTTCCTCATCTCTCAGATTTACTTCCCTGTTCTGTATCTTTCCTTTCCTCTTCCTAACTTATTTCAATGGAAATCTCATCCGACAGTGTAGATTATCAAAAGCCTTCTCGGGCTGTCTGCTTCTGAATGAAATTGGACTACTTGAGTTATAAAAGGGAGCCAGTTACTTTGATCTCAAGATAGCATCGCTAACGTCACAGAGTGCTCGACATTTTCGTGTGTGTGTTTTGGTACTTATGAGATCTTTTTGCAAGAACAGAAAACGCACAAGAGAGATGAGGTTTGAGATGGGGACATTTTGGGGATTTGATTTAAACTAAGTTAGGTAAAGGATGGATAAAGCATTTAGCAGACAAGTGTATTAATAATGGAGCCTGGCTGGAGGGCCTCGAGGTACAAAGACAGGGAAAGTTGGTCTTTTTGTTTGTTGGTTTTTTTGATGATAAGGTTAAAGCTCAGGCTTTCAGGTGTTTGATTGCAGAAGTAATTCAACCTTATTTTGAGGTAACACCCACTGCCATTAATTAGGATGGCAAACACAAGCAGTAGGCAATTTGTTGGTGACACTCCCGGGTGTGTTTTTTATCGTTTTATAATTGAGCAATAACATAACAGAAAAAGAGCTGCTGTTAAGATAAAACCAAGATACAAGCCAACCAGTTTAACGTATAAATAACAGGAATGTATTTATACTAACACTGAGATCAATTTCAGAGTTTAAATACTGGTAAATGCTGCCATGCCCATGAAAATGACAGAAACTACACATTCCAGTGGCTCAGACACAAGCTCGCCTCCAGAGACAATAACCAGCTGTGGTCACCAGGTGGCAGTATTTTACAGGCTGGATGCAAACAATCAACATCATTTATGGGATGTAAGCTTTCAGTTTGGCATGTTTTAATTGACGCATATTTCCCAGTATAAGTATTACTTGCTCTGCTCAGATGGATATTTTTGTTTTACTTACTTAAACAATTCAACTTTACAATATGCCTTTCTGGGATTTGGAGAAGAACCACCTATATAAGGTCCATCAAAATTGTTGTATATTTGGACGGAGGTAATTTGTTGGCAAAACATTTGACCTTGATTGTCTCCAAGAAGCTTCTTCAGTTCTAAGCACAATTGGTGGAGAGTCCCAGATTTTAAGCCCTGTGGGAGTGTCCCCAAAGGGTCATGGACCCCCTATTGATCCTCTATCTAATCACATGAGCCAAGATGTGAAAACAGGTGTAGGTCACAATCAGCCAAGGTTTCAGGTGGACGCACTGTGAAACCCAGCCCCACCCTATCATCTGATTTATTGAGGTCAAATGGCCCAGGATGTGACAATGTCACAATGGATCCACCCCAAATCTTGGCTCATGTGATTAGGTAGAGGATCAATAGGGGGTCCATGACCCTCTTGGGGACTCTCCACCAGTTGTGCTTAGAACTGAAGAAGCTTCTCGGATGAGAAGTGAAACATCTTCAAGAAAACTTAAAGAAGTCCAGATGCTTTTCTTTCCAAGCTCTTTAGACTACGATAACCTGGTGGACTGACACCTTCACAGACATTTTGACCATGATTGATTCCAGGTCATAACCCAGTTCAAGCTGACATCATGGCACCATTTTCTCGTACCATAACTAAACTGAAAGTGTCCCAAGCAACACAGATTAGGCTATGGAGCATGGCTAGATGTTCTAGGGTAGTGGTTGACGCGTTCCTTTGGTGGTCCGGAGTTGCGTGGACCTCTTCTGGGGAGAGGGGGTTCTTGACCACCTGAAACGGGCTCTTCTTTACTGCCTTAAGTCCTGTATGGAACCCTGATCTCAGCTCGCACCTGCAGCCTCTCTCTTTCTCCTGCTGGGATTGGTGTGCAGATATCACAGGGATGTGTGGCCTTAGATCTTCGGTACTCTTGGGGGCTGCGCAGAGCCCGGTTCTTCTGGATCCATGTCTATCTGCCTTTGACTCCTGGGGCACGTTACTGCGACTTCTCTCAATTTCAAGTACATTTCGTGACAAAGACACACACACACTCACAACACTCTCTGTCTCTCTTTCTTTTTCATACTCAGACACACACACACACCACAAGAAGATTTCCTGACTGTCCTGCCTTAGACATTGTCATACTGTATCCCACATATAATGTAATGACTGAAATAACAAAAATGGAAATAAAGAAATAAACAGGTAAAAGAAAGACACGAACAAGAGGAGCCAATAGAGAATTTAAAGAACTGAGCTTGGAAAAGTGAAACGTGTTTGGCACAACAAGTGCATTCAGATCATAAGTCTGATTGCAAAAGCTGCCAGACAGGACAGAATTTTAAAAAAAAACCCCACACAGATTAGGCTGAAATCTGTTTACTATCTTGCACAAAATGTGTTTCTAGTAGCATCCACCACCAACTAGTATATTTTGTTCCTTAATACAGAAAAAATAACAGAATCTTTACAAACACACTTGGTGCCTGAAGTGCTGCGGATGTCACCAGGTCAGGGCCTTCACATTAAACTTCAGAGCGGATCAGAGCCAAGCCTGTGCATTGTTGTGGAGGAAGCACGGCTATGGTTGTCTAATACAATTATCTGTGGACCTTCTACACAAGCAATGTAGCAACCCATATTCTATTAAATCTTCCTCTGTGTGGTGTCATTACTGCTAAGGCCCTTTTAAAGACTATGGCAAAAAAGGAAGGCTCTGAAAAGTTCAAGCACACTTTGATGTTAAGTAGCTGAGCTGGAGGAGATATGAGTTCAAGGGAGGGCTAATAGAAAATTATTGTGTGGTTTTCCTTTTAAATATAAAAGTTGCTATATGGGCTAATGGCATGCAGCACGGAAAGTTTTTATGCTGATGATGGTGTATAGTTTCAAGTATAAGTAAAGAAGTAAACAAGAGAAGTGCTGAGCCATGAATGTATTAGCATTTGGACCAACAGACAGGCAGGCTGGCCCAAGCATGTGCACACACACACACACACACACACACACACACACGTGCGCTTCTTATATTGTAAACAAATTAAGAAGTGTGTGTGCGTGCAACATGCACAGCCATCAACACTGACAATGAACCTGCGCAGCTCAGAAGCTGGGCATTGAACCCCTGACCTCATAGGCATCCACTCTACCACCATTATTACATTTACATTTGTGAATAATGTTTCTAAGTTTTAAAACTTCATTAGTTGAATTACTTGTTTGTATTAAACAAAATGTAATTAGAATATCATATTGCTACTATTACTAGTCCCCACTTAAAGTATGTTATGTGTTAAGTAATAAATATTTGGTTCTCACAAACAAAGCAGTGAGTAGAAAAATGGCAAATAGCTTGCATACTGTCACTAAAAGGCTCAGAAGATGGGCTTCAACGTGTCTATCAAACCTAATGCCAATGTATTCCTACTGTACTGTTCATCCAGGTTAAGTTAATGAGAACCACTGGTGAAAAAAACATTGGTTGGAATTTTAAATAAAAAAAACATATTCTTGGATGTAAAACTGAATTATGACAACCCGAAAAACCTGAAAATACCATGATGGACGTGACAAATACAAACAGAAAACTTGAAATGGACGCTGATCAATCAACCTTTTTATAATAAAATCATCACAGCAGCGTAATGTTCACCTGTGGGTTTAACATAGCCCATTGTTAAATGCAAAGAGAGCTAAAATATATTAATTAGCAGACTGACATGATCTGACACCTCAGTTATCTTCATTGTTTTTAATGACGGTCTTTGAATTGTGGGACGGCCTTGTCTCATTTCCTCTCTAAAGGAAGAGCCGGTTCATCCTCTGAGATGCACTAAAACACATTTTCTTGAGTTTCTTCCAACAGGAAGTAAAAGCAGCACTTTTTTCAGATTAAATTGTGCATGTATATGAGTCAGTTGGTACAGTAACTGCATTCACACTAAACACCAGTTGTGTTTCTTTTTCTTATGTCAAATAATTTGTGGAATCATTTATGATTGTCTTAAATTGTGTACGTTCTAATTACAGATAATTATTTTATAGAAGGAGGTTAAAAAATATAGTAAACACAGCAGTGCCAAAAGGTGTTGGTGTCTATGTTCCTCCCTTCAATAACAACTCTGAGTAGCCTCAGTTTGTTTTGTTTTTTCCCACCTGGATGTGTGCCTGTATTGAGCAAGAGCAGCTAGGTCTCATCTAAACTACTTCTACTGATTAAACTGGAGCTCTTGGATCATCTCACTAAAAGCAACTGCACAACTGCTGCGCAAGACCATCCAAGAAGTTTCCGCTTCAGTTTTGGTGAGTGGTTTTTTATTAGCACTCTGCTCTTTCATCCACACAAGCTAACCTTTGGCTTCAACAAACCAAAATGACAGTAGTCAAAATACCAACGCTCCAAAATGTCTACAACCAATGGGCTTTGGATCAGTGGGTGGCTATGTCTAACTTAACATGGTATGATTCTTACAAGTGTTAGGGTTTAGATGTTCAGTGGTTAAGAGAAGACAAAACCTCATAAGCAAAAGGGTTTTTTTCAGGTGTGCGTTGTAAAAGAAAAAAAGTACCTTTAAATGCAGGACCTTGTGAGAAAACCACTTAACAGGAATCAGGTATTCCAAATCTGCCTTCAGGTGATGTTAAAATATACATCATCCAGATACAAAAGAACTTAGATTCAAACTGACTGAAATTCAAGTTACTATTAGTACAGGAGGAGAACCACTAACCATAAATAACTGCACTCTTTAAAGTGCTGATAGTGACCAAACACGTTTGGTTTCAAGGAAGTTGCACAGTCTCCATCAGACTCAGACTGAGTGCAGTCACTCTCAAACAGATTGCAAATGGTTGGAAATTAATTGCCATCTAATTAATGAATCCAGACAGATCGCCTGCCAATTTGCGCTGATGAGCACAGTGAGTTACTGAGACTTGAGGCAGGCAATGTACTGTAAATTGCACTAAATTTATTCCCAAAAAGCACATCTTTTTTGATGCTGATACAGTATGTGTGTGACAGTTGCTGCTAGCACTGTTTATTTGTTTGGAATGAGAGGAGAGAGATGCTATGAGAATGAGTGTGTAATTGGCACAGCTGGATAGCTCAAAGCTGTGAGCACAGTGCCAAAACTTCGGCTCTGTCCACTTACTCTACATATTCCTGCTCCACAGTAATACTGAGATTATTAAACAGAGCAGAACTGAACGAATGTTAATGAAGGAAGGAGGAGAATCCTTAAAGTATCCAACAACTGTGTTTCATTATGTGTTTTGGTCACACAATGAAAACCTCTCCCCTGTCGTCTAAGGAGCTTGGAAAGAAAAGTGTCTGGACTTCTTTAAGTTGCTTGAAGACGTTTCATCCGAGAAGCTTCTTCAGTTCTTGGGTCAAATGGTGGAGAGTCCCAGATTTAAGGCCCGTGGGAGCGTCCTCCCAAAGGGGACAATGTGATATCCTGAGGTCAGAAGGCCCAGGATGTGAGTGGGCATTAAGGCGTCTGGGAAGTGATCTTAAAACTGCATTATATCTTTAAATTATTATAGATTTCTGCCATCTATAATCCAGTTTTGAGATCTCTTCCCAGACACCTTAACGCCTCTTAGGCGGACACTCCCATAGGGCTTAAACCCTCCTGTTGTGTGCACCCCCAACGCCCTTACTTTAGTGTTTGGGTCACAATTAACCAGCTCTTAAATTAACATAAGAAACATTTTTCACCACCAAATTCAGTTCAGTGGGTCGTTCAGTGGGTCTTTCATTTGGTCATTCAGTGGGCCATTCAGGGCTCAGAGGCCAAAGGGGGGGTGGATTCCCATTTATTTCCTATGGCGGTCACTTTTGACCGGGAGCTGATTAAAACACTCATAATTCAATGAAAAAGGTGCTCATCACTTTTTTATGTTCAAGTGCATAGTGTGGAGTGTCGAGGCAATCGGATGTAAAACACAATATTTATGAGTTGTTTTCATTTGTAAATCGGTCAGATTTGACCCGAACATGACAGGAAGCTTAATCTGGGACTCTCCACCATTTGACCTTAGAACTGAAGAAGCTTCTTGGATGAGAGGTGAAACGTCTTCAAGCAACTTAAAGAAGTCCAGACGCTTTTCTTTCCAAGCTCCTTAGACTACGATGACCTGGGTGACTGAGAGCCTTCACAGACTCTCACCTGTCTTTTTCTCAGTAGTGTGCATAGATGTTGTGACTTGGCTCTATATAAATAAAATCAAACTGAACTGAACTGAAATTGAACAGACAGCAACATTCATGTTGCTTTTTTTCTCTTTTATTTACTTTGATAGGCGCTGTTACATATGTCAGGCAAAATTCAGCCATTAAGAAGACTGTGTTAATGTGTTATGTCAATGTCTGAGTGTTAAATTAATATGCACAATATTCACACACACCATTTCCTCTTCAGACATTCAAATTCAAACGAAACAGCATACATTATCATGTGTTTATGAGTTAAATCACCCATCCACTTAGCACTGCTTTTAAATATTGCCATGTAAGTTCAATAGTAAATAATCTGAAATGATGTCCACATGCCAAAGCTCAGTTTAAAGAATTACAATTATACTATTATACTACAATATAGTAGTATAATTTTCCAAAAAAAACAACCAGCTTTGAGGCTTATTTCTGCCTTCCTGAAGCGCGTCACCTTTTCTGTGTTTTTTTTAAATTTTCCTGTTTCTATTGTAACGCACTTTGGTGTACCGCTGGTTTTTAAATGTGCTATATAAATAAAGTTATATTGTATTGTATTGTAAACCCACATGTTTGAAGCAAGTGATGGAGGCATCTTGTTCCATTTACCAAAATCAACAGCAAACTTTCCGAGATTCTGTTCGGAGACACTTTGCATAAAGTACGGCATCATGGTTTTGAAGTTCTAACTGTGATCGAATGAGTTCATGATGGCTGGGGTTGATCTTTTGCTGCTCCTCTCCATCACCACATTATAGCAGGTGCACCATCATTTGCAAAGCCAACAAACAGTGTGTGCAACATTTCTTCCTTTATATCTGGGCTTTCTAACTGCAGGATGTGAGACAGCACCTCAAGTGCAACTCTAATTCAATTCACAGACTGCAGAAAAACCCAGTGATGCGTGGATTTATGCACATGGCACAGTAACAGTATCTCTGTTAACACATGGCTGGCTCAGGATCTGAAAGTAATGGTTTATGTTCTTCTACATATCATTCAGATCAGCTGTTAGACACAGATTTCAGGTTCTGAAAGGGTGAATAGTTATAATCTCAGTTCTCAGGACCACACACAGGGTCGAGCTTTAGAACAGTTAACTGCAATACAGTCGTGAACAGATCGTAAGTGTCAACTCAATCCTGTTGAAAAGAAACTGATACACAGACTCCGTCTGATTGCTGTTTTGTTGCTATCTTGACGCATCAAAGTCAGTTTAAAGACGGTACAGTAAATGACAGAATTCTCCTGTTAAGTGACCGTTTCAAAGATGAGACAATCGCACCCCCAAACACCCCGTCCATACCCTCTCAGGGAATGCTTTCGCTAATGAAGGGTACATAAATCCTTCTTAAAGACCCGCGTAATATGACATGGGGCCACAACTGTGAGTCATTACTATTATCATCCTGTCACAGCAGCCAGTCTCTCTGCAGAGCTGGAGCTCGTTAACCCCCCCACCCCCTGATCTTCACTGTGCCTCTCCAGCTGATTATCTGTGCTTGGATAAAGCAGGAAAAGCACACAGATTAGTCCTTCAAATGAAGCTGTTAATACAAACCTGTATGTCAACACTGATCATAGGTGTGGACTGTGCACACTAAGCATCTGTAATCTGTTGTTAATTCCATACTTGAAGGTTGTAAATGTTGCAAAATATTAACGAGTCCAAAGTGATATAAAAACCTGTGATATGGCTACTTTGTAACATCATAAAAGTGGATTCTGCAAACAGCTGCCTGATAAATGCTTGTCTGTACTCTCATGCCACCCTGCACTGTTCACTGCACTTTACACTCTGAATATACTGAGACGCTTTATTGCCATCTGCCACTTACTTTACCTTTAGTCTGCTACTGTGATTCCTTTCCTTTATTTTGTAATTGAGCTGTTTTACTTTATGGAGCCATTGCCAGATTGTTTTTATTTAGATTTGTTTCCCTAACGAGCAACTTTATTTTTATTTTGATACTGTTTCATTTTATTAAGCTATTTTCTACTTGAGTAACTTCACTTTATTGAGCTATTTTGTTTTGTCATTTTCTTGTTTCATTGAGCTGCTTTACTTTATGAACCTAATAATTTATTTTGTTTTTGGTTGTGTTACTGTTTTGGCTGCTGTAACAGAGGGGTTTCCCAATATTTTGGATATATATTTGACATCTTTAATGTAAAAATTTACTGATAATTAATCAAATACTTCTTTCCAATATCAATAAAATATATAAGCCTCTTACATTTCTACAGGAAAGTTTCTTTAAAATATATTAGGAAGTTTAATGTTTGTCTTATGAAACTTTTTTGGTTATGGTACGAGAAACTGTATGAGCAGTCCGTCACAGAAAGTAGCAACAACTGCTAGCAGGGAAAAAGTATTGTAAGATGTAACAAATGCACTTATTTTTGTTGTACTGCAGTGAAAGTGGCCAGGCATGAATATTCACTGCAGTTATGAAGTTAGCACTGGCGCTGACAATGGAACAGGTGGAAGGGGACAGGTGCAGGGTGAATGTGACCACATTAAAAGCTCCGTTTTTAGTGTTTCACTACACAGATGGGTATGAAAACATATTCATTAGAACCATGATGAATTTTATCTTTGAGCGTGTCTGAACACACCATCTCACAATGAGCCATTGTTTGCAGCTCATAAATGTGACAAACAACAGAGTAAGAGCGCTGCAGCCTCCCGAAGCCCGAGTGTCACTGTGTGAATGCAGCTGGACTTTGTGCTTTTCCTTATCTGTTTTCATGGCCTCTGCATCACTTTGTAAAATACATGCCTTGCAGGCTTTCTCTCCATAAACGTATCTCCTGCCTTTCTATCGTGCCACATTTCAGCACTATTCTTCTTCACATACATTCCCCAACTATTCTCTTTTCTGACCTCCTCCAGGTTTGTGGAACTCATCCTGCATGGTGGTATGAAAAGAGAGCTTGCAGAGTCCCACCACCCCTCTCCCCTCCCCTTTTCTTTTCACATGATCATTTCATCCAAACTTCCCAGTGTATGTACAGTGCTTAAAGTTTTCTGCTATATAGAGGACATAATAGTCCCCCGCTGTGGCTACCCTGGAGCTGACCTGCCTGTTGGTGGTATGACTATACCACTTAGAGGCTGTAAACACTGTAATCGACTTGATTATGTGTTTACTACACATTTCTGTTGGTTGCAGAGAAACCCTTAAGCAAACTGAAGAAAGGATCACCTGTCTACTCCAGTACAAACTTCATTCTGAGACAAATAAAAGTAGTGATTTTGAATTTGAAAATGATAAAATCATAATGAATCTATTGTGTGGATTTGTTGGATCTTTGTATAATCTAAAGGAGTTCTGTGTATGGCTGGGACATCATAATAATTGTTCTAACAGGCTGTGATATCCAATTAATATTAACAGATCCTTGCGGTATATATCCTAGCCACTAAAGTATCACAGAGTGCAAAGATCATTATGAGGACAGCTTCCATTAACTCGCAGGGTTAGGTGTGTTGCAGGAGCTGCAGGGTAGGCACTGAGATGGAAGTTTGAAATTAGCTGTGTTTGAAGTACGTTTGTAAAGTGTGTGGGTGTGTAACTGTATTTGTACATGTACATGTGCTAAGTGGCCCGAAATTACCTCGATCATCTTTCTGAGAGATAAATCGGTTTCCCATTTAGTTTTGCATGTTGATGTGACATATGCCATCAGAAACATTAGCCTGTATGTATGGGACCTGAAGTGTGTTTTTACATGTAGCTGCATGGCATTGTTCACATGGAAGTGCTTTGTGTGCTTAATCCCAAAACATAAGACAGAGATAGAAAGCAGCACTGAGAAGCAACAACTTTGAACCAGAATTTAAATATCCACAATTTAAACCGCTTCACAGAAGTTCCCCCTGAACAAGACAGACCCCACATTGAACCTTTGTCCCAACAAACGACTGTGGTCAAAGCTAAAATGAATATATCTGTGAGTATCTCCACAATGACCAGCATACACAGTGTTGCTATTGCACCACTGATAATACATTTTGATGATAATACTTTTCTACTTTTTAATGCAGTACTCTATTGCAATTTAATGCACTCTTTCAGTCTATTAGACACTTCCAGTGAATTATTTCTACATTATGGAACTTAATTTGACAAACTAATGATAGCAATACTTTGATTTTTCCATATGTAGGCAGAGGAACAGCACTACAACAATTGGTCAAGAGTTGTCAGCAACCTTGACAGGTAAGAACAAAATGTATAAAACCTGCAGTCTGTTTGCAAGTCGGACTTAAGCTGAGAATACTTTAAATGTTTCATAATTTGTTAATGCACAGAAAAAATGTTTGCACGCAACTACATCAAGTATGAGAGCTCAAAGTCACTGGAGAAAATAAGCCCGTGCTGCACGCCGTATAAATCAGGAAACACGTACAAGCTAAACTGATCAGGTTTTACTCCTGTTGCGCTCCCTGTGCCTCCGGCCTGAAAAGCACGCGATTGTCTATTCTACCCATGTGTCCACGTAACGCAACCCTCCGCTGCCCTCTCTCCCCTTCCTTTTATCTCTCACAGCAGATTGCTTCTCTTCATCTACTCCCTTTCACCGCATGTCACACCATCCCACGCTCTCTCTCCCTGACATAAGAAGTCCATTTCAGTGTCTCTCGTCCCCTGTGCTCCTAGACAGTCAGGCTGCTGACACTCACTATGAGCTGCAGCATCCAACCACTGAAGGTACAGCCTGTTAAAGTGAGCGGTGTAGCGTGTGTGTGCGTGGGTGAGTGTGTGTGTGTTTGAGGGGAGACAGTAAGTGGTGTGCGTCTTTGTTGGTTGGCCTGAGTACCTTTTGTGTGTGTATGCTTGTGTGTGTGACTCAGGGGATGCGGCACATGCCTTAGGTGTGTTTTGAAAGCACCCATGCATGCATGAGTCTCTATGTGTGCATCTTTGTCTGTGTGTGTGTGTGTGTGTGTGTGTGTGCCAGATTGATTCTGTGTTGATTTCTGCCATCTCTTCTTCATGAATGATTCAAAGGACTCAAAAAAGGAAATTGTGAGTATGTATGAATGTATTTGTGGAGCTTGTGTGTGTTTGTGTGCAGTGTGTGAGTGAACCTCCATTCTATATTTGAGTGTGTGTTTGATCATAGAGGTGGCCTGAGGCTGTGGCCAGATCAGATTGAGTTGGCGGTGCAGAGCAGAGAGCAGCGATCAGAAGGAGATGCTCAGCCTTAATCTGATTGCGGCTCCAAAATGCACACTCGACTGGCTGAGAACCACTGAGGAGAAGTCAGGACCACAAACAGGGACACACGCCAACAGACAGCCCAGACGCCTAGAATATCAAAATAAAGGTGCACATCAAGACAGTGCATGGGAGTTAAACTACACCTCTAATGGGTAATGCATTAAATTTGGAGGAAACACCAGTTTTACTCCTGACATGAATCTAAACAGATATAAAAGAGAGGGTGGATAATGCTTTTTTATTAAGGGCTTTGTGATAAATGTTAGTTAAGTGTTAATAAGTCCATAGTTAAGTGTTAATTAGTGCATATCAGAGGTGTCAAACTCAATTTCATGAAGGGCCACACTGGGACTTGTTCATGCACATCAAGGACCAGACATGTACAGTTTATGGATATAACAGTTTAATTGGAAACCATTCTCACATACACTTCAGTTCATATTGAAGCCGTCAACGAGCCAGCAAACAGGAGCTGCTTAGCCAGCAAACAGGTTAGACACGGGCAATAATGTTTCCCACGAGGTGACCCACAATAGAGTTTACTGAGGCCAGATTTGGCTTTTAATAAGTGCGTAATTAAATGCCAATAAACACATAACAAATATGTGATAACTGTAATAATGTAACAAAGCTTAGTAGAGGTTTAACAGTGACATAACAGCAGTTAGGTAAACAAATACAGACTTATAAAAAAAAGGTGACTTGTAAGTGCTTAATTAGTTGCATTATTCCTTTGCTTGACCAATCATTGTCCCTAAAAGGTGCCATGTGCACTTCCTTGGGTCCATGGTTAGATGCCTATTACATCACATCATGTTCTCGATCTCTGAGGTCTGCTAATCAATGGCCGTTAGCTATCAAGGTCGAACAGCTGACCTCGCTGCTCATTATGTCCTGGTAAAAAAAATGTTTTTGTAGTAGACATTAGGGAGGTCATCTCTAAATACTCATGTTTAACAGTAAAATGTGTACATTAGCAGTTATATCAGTTAGCAGCACACATCTTGCGTGGCTATGAGAAGAAACTGGAGCAATTTGTATAGACTGCACATGCTGCACAGGTAGAGCATCATCACTGTCTTAAAGCAGTGCCTCTCAAACTGGGGTCCCCGGACCCCCAGGGGTCTGCAAGCCAAAGACTGGGGGCCTGCGAAAACATGTAGTGGCACCAGGCACGTTGTCATAGCAGCAAATATACAACAAACATCAAGCACTCATACAGAATGAGTGTAGAAACAGAGATTTTGATAGAAAAATATGAAGATGAATAGATAAATATAGAGATATAGGTATAAATATACATATACATATTAGCACAATGGACAAATATTTAAGTCCGTCCACTTCATCAAATAACGCAAAAGCCAACCAGCTAAAATTTGAAAGTATGACAACAGTTATCTCGAGTTTGGCTTTATCGAGAATGACGATGGAAGACCTAAATGGGTTGTGTGTCTTCAAGTGTTGGCTGGCTCATTGCTTCATTTGCTAAGCAGTGTCTCATCACAAAGCACCCATAGTTTGATCAACATGAGGATTATAAACGGGGTCCTTGGAAAAATTTACCCCCATAAGGACTGAACGTTATGCTTGATAAGGGACCCTGGCCCCTTTAAAGTTTGAGAATCCCTGCCTTAAAAGCTTGAAGCTCTTCTGACAGTCAAAGTCGGACGGTTTGTTTGTTAAATCCTAAAAAAAAATGTTTTGAAAAAATTCTGAATGTAGCGTGCATCATCAAGTATAGCAGGAGATGAGGTGGTCAAATCACAGCAGTTGGGCTTTATCATGTACAACTGTGTAAAAAGCTGATACGAACTGAAACGGGATGTATGGCACTTAACAAATTTATAAGATAAACGCCCAGCGTAAGGTTTATGCCACAGCTACCCTAAAGTAACAGTACTGCTCATTACCAAAATGACTGCAATGGTTAATCCACCAGGATGTGCAAACTTTCATCAAAATGACATTTTAAAATATAATTATTTTTGTTATCCATGAATTTTCAAAGAAATGGTAAAGTACTAATCTATATATTTTGATTAAAATACCAAATTGCAGTTATTTACTTCCTGATTCCCGAACAGAAAATGTAGTTTTAATGACTGAATGTTGTGCTTGATTAATTTCAGACTTTTCAGAGTCCAGTGTGGCAGCTCAAATTCGAAAAGTTTGTTATTTAATTAATGAATAAGAAACTTTTCAAATAATTTTTTTCTGTGCTTTTGGTCTATCCATCCTCCATCCATTCATTTTCTTCCATTCATCTTTCACTGTTGCTTTGAGGCAACGGAGCTAACCAGTGCAGCACCACGCTGCCTGGAAAATGAAAACATACTCTGTTTGATATAAGTTCATATTAAATAGTAAGGTATAATGGCAGTATTTAGTTGAATTTGATTATCCAAATTTGTTGACTAATGAAAAGAAAACACTGCCTATTAGACTTTAATGGACCCTCACTGGGCCTAAGCATCAGGGATTTTTGTAATTTAATTCCTATAATTCTTAGACACATCGTATCAACCTGCTATTTCCATTAACTGCTTATGCAAATATGAAAGCATCCTGAGAAGGTTAGTTGAACCATAAAGCTCGAGGCTGAACTACGTAATCACAAAACAGCAGCACTGTGTGGTGGAGATTCTCTCAGTGATGTAAACAAAAGAAATTTAAAAATTAGGGAGAAGTCTGTTTCTTTTTGAGCAAGCCAGTCCCCATGAAATAACTTCTCACCATGTTGTCCTGTTGCATAAGGATGAAGCAGGGAATGGCTAAAAATCCCACTAATTACCTCCACATTACTAGCTTTTACTACAGCCAAGCCTCCTGGAGAGCCAAGTGCCTATCTGTGTCATGGGGTCAGAGAGGCAGCATGAATAAAAACCGTCAGCTTGAAAAAGCTGCCGCTGCTCATAGAATCACAAAGTGCAGGCACGGAGGGAGCCTGGGCATCCACGGGGGAACAAAATGTATAATTTCATTTTACCGGGAGACGAGGGAGGACAACTCTGGTTTGACGAGGGGGAAGAAAAAAGCCAAAAGTCAAAAGTTGGTGTTTTTTCTTGGTAGCTAATGGTGTATGTCAGGTTTAAATTTAAAACGTGTTTCCAAAACAGGGCTGCGCTGGTAAAAGCCTCCGGGAGGAAGCAGGAACATTAAGACTGCTTTGCAGCCCATATTTTAGCGTAATACGCCATATGGTGCGCTGTTTTTCCTCCTCCATTACACCCTGATGAATACTGAGATCACTGGAATGCATTGGTTATCCATGTTGTTGAAACGTTACCCATTCATCGAATTTAAAATGCTTGCTCTTTTATTAATCATTATCATTTTATTTTTCCATTTCCTGCAGCAGCCAGATGCCGTACAGCTCGTCTACTGTGCCAGCGCGGGCGGTGTTACCGTTTACTGATTGAGGCGCTGTGGGAATTGACGCACGTCACGGCTCTCCTGTTTAGCTTCAGGCCTGACTCGGCTGCAACGCTGTCCTAATCTACCAGTGCAGGGATCAAAGCAACAACATTCACTTCACCGCTGACCTGCTTTTTGTGCAGGCAGTACAACTGCAGCCCGGTGCTCCCATCACACGTTAAAAAGTCAAGCGTGAGAAGAAACAGGAGCATGAAAGCTTGGCAGATACAAGCATAATTCAAGATGAGGTTTGAAAATGGAAACAAGTGTAGAGAATGTAGGTGACCCCTACGTCACTCCAGAAGAATGTACTAAAGCAAAGTAGAGCCCAGCCAATACTGGGCAAGACTACACTAGAGGACAACTGCAGGGAACGTTGATCCCCCTGTCTAGCACACCGGCAAACAGCAAATCCGAATTTCTTTGTACAGCTGAAATAATGGTGTCGAATCTACAGCAAGACACCAGTTACAGGGTCAACCACCATTTAACATTTGTAATTGTAAATGGATTTTGCAAAGCATTTTCTAACAGCTCTACATGCAAATGATTTCTCACAGAGACAGAATGCTTTGAGGGAAAAACACACAAGTTACAAGTTTTGATGTCACCCTCTTTCACACAGACCCTCACCCCCACCCCGAAGACCTGCAAAGAATCAGAATCATTAAAATCATGAACAAAAGTAATTCTTCAGTCAAACTGTTAGAAACATGCGTAGGACATCTCCTGACTCCAAAGAAGGACAATCGAGAAAGACTGAGAATCACTAAAATACCTGAAAATGCTCCAAACTTGTGAAACAGCAAAGCAAAGATCCAACCTAATGGCTATATCTATCCCCTCTGAATATAACAAACAGCTGAATTAGTGTCCCTACTTGCAACTAGGAGTATTCATTTATTTATTCTTAAATTTAGCAGCAGGAACAACTTGGTTAATTTATTCAAATCAGGTTCTGGGTTAGAATGAAGGACTTTAGTTGTGATGATGATCATGATGTGAAAAAATGCTGATGGATCAACAAAAAACTGACAATTAGTTTGACAATTAATGATCTCCACAGGTAATGTTTGGCCCGCCCATCCATCTACCTGGACTGCCTCCCTATGCATCGACTCTATAACATCAGCTCCTTTATTGTGACCACCAGAGGGTCACAGTGACACCTAACTACAGTCTGAGTGACAAAGTGGAAGTTAGAAGTTAGCTTATGCTAATAAGACGATAACATCTTTAATAACAATAACATCACCATCAATAATAATATATCCTTAATTGTGCTACACTATAATGTACCTGCTTCCCGAAAAAGCAGAGAAAAAAAGCAGGTCCAAGATACTGTGCAGGTTATAAGATGATATGGCAGTAACTACTAACAAACATGTTGTTGTTAGCCACCTTACCTTTTTAAAGTGATGGTATGGGACACATTTTAAGGCTTTTCTACCTGTAATCTTGTCTCTGTCTTGAATGGACTAGTACTGGCTCCCTTTTAAGAATCAGAGGTGATGGTAATCAGATCAGCACTGCTAAAGGAGGTCATATTACTGGGATATTGTTCTTGTTTCTTCTGGGCTCCTAACCTGACAGGAGAGCATGATTTAAGGAGCCCGAGGCCCAGCGTGACAGCAAGTTCATTCTATTTGTGTCCCAACTCGACACGTAGCAGAAATCCAGGCCTGCAGGCATCTCTGTACAGGAGCAAAGCCTTAACCAGCTAAATCTGTCTGCTTATTGGAAGATCCCTGCACTCTTGCACTTAGGAAGAGTGCAGGCATGCTCTCACCTGCATCTGTTAGCAAACACTGCAAACAAATGGGGGGGTTGGAAACGATTCCTCCTTTATCTACAACTGGAGTAAAATGTGCCGGGGTCAGCTGTGATTCTGTGTCCTGCTCAAGAACACCTCTGCAGAGTTGAACCGTAACACTGGTAACGCTCGGGTCTCCGTTTGTACTCTCATCATCGATTCTGCACTTACTGTTTGAACTAAACGCGAAGCTGCAGCTTATAATTAACATCTTCATCAACATTTAAAAGCCTGTAGTGTCATATATGCAGAGATATGAAACCTGAGTGGATCATTCCTCATTAAAAATCAATGAAATGGGTCTGTCACTCAACTCTAATCCAACTCATCATCTGCTGAAAAACATTTGACTCCAAATATCTAAAAGCTGCGGTCTTCATGTCTTCTCCTTGATGTGATGTATGACCCGTAATGTTTCTATAATTTAAATAAATCTTCATCAATCACGTCTTGATTAAGCCCAGCATTAGCCAGAAAACATAACAAGCCTTTAAGTTCCTGCACATAACTGATTAATTAATGTGCTCATGAATCTGCTTTATGCTTCAAGTGTGACCAATATTCATGTTTAAAAGACTGGAACCAATAAATGTTTTACATTTGTTTATACAGATGTCATAACCAATACTATTATAGTCATTTTAAAAACAGTCTAATCTCACGTGTATAAATATCCATGTTTTGATATTAAGCGATTTATGTGTTGGCTCGTTTAACATAACTGTGCTGACAGATATGTAGATATATCTATATGTATATGGATGCAGAACAGAGCGCAGAAAACACGCTGACCAGAAGAAACCGCAGAGCAGAACACGGCAGCATCTGGCCGACAGCCAGTGTGAAATTCCTTCCTCTGGTTTGCATACGATACTTTTATCATCCCAAAGACAAACCCGGTCACAGTTTGACAACATTACAATCATCCACAGAGCGCTGACAGGATTACCACATCCACTGTTCTGCTCTGCCAGTTACGTCATGGCACTTTGTGATATTATGCGAGATCAAACTCTGTAGTAATACAAACAGAGGATATCAAATGTGTGTTTTGTAACTGTTGCCAAATGTGCACTTTGATGTGATGCAGAGCTTGTTTGGATGACAGCAGAGAGACGGAAATAAAAAAAAACAAACCACCAGATACTCAGGCAGCATTTTGTGTCAGAATCTTAATTCTGTTCTGAGGAAAGGAGAGAAACTGGGGGGGGGAGAAATCTGTAGGGTAGATAAGGATGAAAAGGAATACTGAAAGGAGAGAAGGAGGCAAAGGGGATGCACAGAAATGGAGAGGAGAAAGAAGCAAAGACTAAAGACAGTGAGGAAAGGAAACAAGGAAGAAGAAAAAGGAAGAAGGGATTTGGCAGAGGAGGGTTGAACAGGAGAAAAGATCCGTAAAAGAAACAGAAGGAAAGAAAACAAAGAAAATAAACTGAATTATGACACGTGGAACAAACACAAACGGAGAGCATAACATAAAAATCAAAAATGCTTTTTAGAATAACTGTATGTGTGACGACGATGGGGACTGGCCCACCCACTAATGAGGAGGTACGGCATTTAAATATGCATTGGCTATCATTATAGATATACAAAAGTGGCGAGGCATTGTAAATTCATCCGTGGATATATTTGGGCCTCAGCGGTTTGCCTCTCTCCATCAGGTCATATTGGCTCGTTAAACCTTTGGTTCTTTTATTTTTTGCTTTACTTTACAGCACACACCCACACTCTGCACACATCACTGAAGAGTTTGAGTTTTTGTTCTTAAATGCAGAACAATGTTGGAGAAAACATGTTTCCGGTCTTTCCAGGCCACAGTGTGAACTGAGGATAGTCGATGAAGGGCCAGAGACGGAACAGAACAGAGGAGTCTAGTTCTGGTTGCTCCATACAGCCTCGAGGCCCTCTGGGTAATTTGAGCAGTCTTGCACAAAGCAGATGCTACCCAGGGACACCCTCGCACCCCCCAAAGCCCTCTGTCCTTAGTCACTGAGCCAAATCAGTGCCCATTTGTCCCCTCACCTCCTACTTTTTCTTCTTTTTATTTTTATTCAGTCCTTTTAAACCTCTGCTATTCTTCTTCTCTGCGTCCATCCTACTTTCTGATGTAGGAAGAGATGAGAGAAAAGGACAGCTCCATCTACTAGCCATTTGTACTCTTCCTTCTTCCTCATTATCTCCCCCTCTTATTTTATCAGCTTCTTCACTCTCTAATGTTCTCCTGCTTCAAAGAGGGCTTTTTTTGTTTTTTGGTGGGTGGGGGTTGGAATTTGAATAACCATCTCTGTTAAATTCTAGCAGGATGATGAGGAGGATAATTTGGACATTTTCAAAAAAGTTAAGAAAATGACTTTGACCTAACACTAACTGTGCAGGCTTATTGGAAATGTGTTTGGTGTTTTCCCAAAGCTGGCATGTTCTGTGGAACCAGCTTCCAGTTTGGATTCAGGAGACAGACACTATCTCTACTTTTAAGATTAGGCTTCAAACTTTCCTTTTTGCTAAAGCATATAGTTAGGGCTGGACCAGGTGACCCTGAATCCTCCCTTAGTCACGCTGCAATAGGTGTAAGCTGCTGGGGGATTCCCATGATGCACTGGGTGTTTCTTCTTCACTCACTATGTGTTCATAGACCTCTCTGCACTGAATCATACTTGTTATTAATCTCTGGCTCTCTTCCACAGCATGTCTTTATCCTGTCAGGCTCCCTGAGCCTGGTTCTGCTGGAGGTTTCTTCCTGTTAAAAGGGAGTTTTTCCTTCCCACTGTCGCCAAAATGCTTGCTCATAGGGGATCATATGATTGTTGGGTTTTTCTCTGTATGGATTATTGTAGGGTCTACATTACAATATAAAGCACCTTGAGGTGATTGTTGTTGTGATTTGGCGCGATATAAATAAAACTGAAAACTATAATTACAATATTTAGACATAATTTTTACTTATTTTACCACCATTAGAAATATAAACTTTTTTCAACTAACGATATCGACTTTCTCTATTTTAGATTTACTTCATAAAATTCCTTCTATATTGAGTTTCCTGTGTCCTGCTTCTCTCATGTCTGTCATCCTTAAACTCTGTTTCTCTTTTTCTACATTGCACCTTTGCTTTTTCTTCCACTTGTCTCTCCTCTTCTGATCCAGTCACGTATTTCTGTCCTTCCCTAGCGACTTCCCACAACCTTCTTTTCTCTTCTTCTCTCTACTACGTTATCCTTCTCCTCTATTTCAAACCTTCACTCTGTGTTGAGTGTCTTTTACTAGCTTGATGCTCACCTCTCCGGGCGGCTTGCGGCATTGCTTCCCTTGGCAGACAGGAGGTGACACAGAGCAGACAGGGGGAAAGAAAGGAGGGGGACGTGGGGGTGAGAGGCAGGGGGAGACAGAGTGGGTTGATGGTGATGACAGGAACAATGAAACCGAACAAGACAAAATGAAAGGCGAAGAGAAGGATAAGATGTGGAAAAAAGGCAGAATGATGCTTTCACTGGGATTCAGAAACCTCAGACGATCATCTCGGGGAGCTGATAAGAGAAGGATTATGATTGGAGATGGAAGAAGGGATGTAGAGTGAGGGAGAAAGATTGCGGGAGGGGACATAAATGAGGGGTGAGGAAGGTTAAAGAGAAAATGAGGGAAGAGAGAGAACTGGTAAAGAGGCAGAAATGGTTTGGCCCTCAACCAGAATCGGCAGACGTTTTCATTAAACACGAGTGACTCATCCACCTGAATGCTGCAAATTGATTTGCGAGCTAGAAAATGTTCGTGATTGCATCAACTCTCACTCACTAAACAGTGTTCTGCCTTTACGCTGCATTCCATTAAGCCATTAAGTTATTTTCTTGTTCAAACATCAGCTTGGTTTGTGTGGAAATGCGGAGTGCAGGATAGAGAACGGAGAGAGGACAGAGGAGGTATGGAGTGATACAAAGACCATTTTTCCCCTTAGACTGATGCATCTGTGGCAGATTTATTTTTGCACTGTAAGCCTCTATTTTATAAGACAGCTTTTCCTTTATAGACGAGAACGTCTGTTGTAAACAATGGATGAGAAAGAGGGAGAATGACAAACAGCACATGACCTGGGTGGATGCGAACTCAGGTGCATCCTCTACCTGGTGAGCTATCAGGGTAGTGTTTTTTTCTTTTCTTTTTAAATGATGGCATACGTCCTGACAATAAATAGTGGCAAAATAATAAATTACCTCCAAATTAGGCTTCTCTTCCTGTGGGGCACTTAAACACCACCAACTTAAAGCTGGTAATTGGTTTCCTTGTTTTATTTCTCCTTTCAAACCAGGCCCTGGTGCGAGTGGTCCTCCAGGGTCTGTCATCATCAGACACTTTCATGTTGGAGCACATCTGACCACAGGACAAGAGACCAGAGACACAGGAATGCAATCAAGGACTGCCACGACAGCAACCTGGTCAGCCTGCCATGACTTAAACTACAACCCCAAATGCAAAAAGAAACAGTTGCCACAGTAGCAATAAAAGGCTGGAAAAGTAAACGGTCATCTGTAACACGAGTCGGTATAAAAAGAGGGTCTTAAGGAGGCTATCAGGAGTTTCTCAAACTCAAGACGGGCAGAGGTTCACAAAATCTGCAGAACAGTATATGTACAAATTTTGGAACAATTTAAGAATAATGTTCCTCAGTGTAAAATTATAAGGACCTTCATTTCTAACATATCTCATGATCTACCTTTGGGTATGCCACTGTTTTCTCTGGACCAAAGCTCATTTAAAGTGGACAAAGTCGAAACGTTTGGCATGACATGAAATGAAAACTACAATAAAACAGACCCAGGACTGTTGAGCAGCTCGAATCCTCTATCAGACAAGAGAGCGACAAGAGTCCAGTCTCAGCAGCTGCTTTCCTCAGCTGCCAAAACTTCACTGTTTTTAAAAGAAGATACAGAACACACTCCTCCCATCTTTCCTGAGACATGCTCCTGCTATCAACGTTGAAATGAGCACATATTTTTCATAAAATGCTACATTTTATTTTCTCATTTCAAACATTTGATTTGTTTTTTTAATGTTCTATTGTTGATGAAATATGCTTTATGTGATTTGCAAGTCACTGTATTCTGGTTTTGTTTATATTTTACACAGTGTCCCAAGGCAGTTTTCTGAAACTGGGGAAGACAGTAATGACCAGATTGTAGTGAAAAGAAGAAAACTGGAGAAGAAGAGCGAGGGGATTTTTCAACAGAACGCATCATAGTGTTGGCTGGATGAAAAATAAAATGCAAAACACAGCAGGGCAACCTGCGCACATAAACTGCACACTATACATTTGAGATAAATCAGAATTAAACATTAAGATTAAAACCAGAGAACTTTTTGTGTTGTGCTACTAAACCAGGTTTGACCTATCTGGACATGGACAGGAGACATCTGGGGTGTCCCGTGGCGTCTGGCACTTGTATGTTGGCAGAAGACCCTTTGTGTCATGTGGCTTGCACCGTGGGGGGCTCTGTGGATCATGCTTGTTCCAGAGTTGTACCCAAATACTTGATAAGATTTAGAGTTTGTAGAGTGGAAGCAGGGTCAATTCTTTGGACTCCTTGTTGCATCCTTGCTGTTTCTGAGCAGTCTTTGGCACATTGTCCTGCTGGGGGAGGCATCTGCTTTCCATGTGCTTGGTCTGCACCAATGTTTAGCTGAATGTGTCAAAGTAAGACTCACATGAACGGCAGCGTGACGCTGTACTGGAACAAAATGATCAATGTTATTCGCTTCACCTGTCGGGAATTTTAATGTTGTTGCTGATCGATGACAGCAGTGAGTCCAGTGAAGGACAACAGAAGAACAGTCAGAAGGGCCGGGTAAGAAATGCAACACTGAGAATAGTAGAAATCAAGAAAAATAAGGCCAGAAATGTAACAATAATAATTTTTTAAAAAACTATTTTTTAAGGAATCAGTTTTCAGACACAGTAGGCTCAATATTTTTTTAACAAAGTTTCACACTTATTTGAAAAACATAATATTTTTGCATGTTTTTTTTAACTGATTTCTATTCATATGTTGGTAAAATGAAGCTGCAATGTGATAACACCATTTTAAAAATACCAAATTCATTCTATAAGCTTTTAATTTTTTCTTATAGCGCGCCATGATAAAATATGAGGAAACTATAAAGGTAAAAATCCTAGCTTTAGGATTATAGAAAGACACAAGCTAATTTCAAAATTATAATATTTTTTTTAATTCTTTTGATGAGCTACGTTTGAATCAGATGTTTGCTCAACCTTTTGAATGGTTTCATCCTCTGAGTAAAAAGTTTAGATGCAAGTTGGTGGCAAAAGATGAAACAAGGCAGACCAAAACTAACTTCCTGGCACACGGGCCACTGCTGTCCTCTGACTGGCTGAGTGGGAGTTTCTGACACGCTTCAGCCACAGAAACCAACAGTGCATCTCATCACAGCCAGGCCGGAATCAATTTTTAATGGAAGACGGCAGAGAAAGAGAGACAGAGGCTGGATAGAGCAGGGAAGCAAAGCAGAGAGAGAAGGAACTGCTGTAGCGGTGGAGTGTGGCAAATCGACAAAATGGTGACAGTGGAGGATATGCTCCTCGTCTACGCTTCTCCCTAAAGGCCTTTTTCCATTTCATTTTACTGGGTCACATTTCACATCAAAGAATCTCTGTGTTTTTGGGAGTGTGTGGGTGAGTTCTATGTGTGTGGAGTAAATGCAAGTCGAAGTGCGTGGAGACGGAGATGCGTCGGCCAAGCGTGTTAGCGAGAGATCCAAAAGCAGACAACGATCACGGAGAAGCAACAGTCAGATTTATAGTGCGCTAAGCATAAACATGGTGTTAGTGTTGGTGCTTAAGTCCCCACCGCATATCAGATATTGTCCATAAGAACAGGAGCTCATATTCAGTCAAGCAGCAATTTTAGTTTCTGTACTGTAGAACCTGTTTTTCCTAACATGTTATACAGCTGGAAATCCTTCATAGAGCCAAAATCATTAGCTGTATATAAGCAATGAATGTAGTCAATGTGATGTCACCTCCAACAACCATCAGGCACATCTGACAGAGACCTCCCACCGTGTCAAATACAAGGTACAAGGTACCCCTAAGTCAGAGCTTCCCAAAGTGTGGGGCCCGCCCCTGGGGGGGGGGGCGCGGTATGAAACGGGAAAAAAAAAACGCTTGGCCACTGCTAGCACGGGGCTCCCACACAAACACAAAGCAGGAGAAGAAGCATCGCTGAATATGTTTCCAAACCAACTTCCTTCCAAGCCAAAGACAGGAAAATATGGTGAAGCATATCTTCCCTTTGGCTTCACCTGCACAAGTGCCGAGGTAGGTCTCCCCTGCAAAATTAGTTTCCCTGCGTCGGGAGCAGCGCTGGGCTCTCCAAATCACGGACAAACAGGATCCCACATTCTTGATTTTTAGTTCACAAACACTTCTTGTAATAACTAACTACTCCTGACATTTTGGACATGTTAGCTCTTTATGCAGTAAAGTTACAGCGGGATACAAACAGTGGCGTGTCTAGAAAATTTTTGTTGGGGGGGCCAGGTAGGGGCACAGATTTGGAGAAGGGTGGCAGATGTAATTGGCAGATAATGTTAAAAAAAATTCTACCAACAGTTAACCATCATTCAATAACCCTGTAAACCTAATAACTGAATTTGCTTTTGACTCTTATTAGAATGAGGTTTTAACCACTACGGTGCAAAGTTTTTAGATACTGCGTTGATGAAGTACAAGAGATACAATCAGTGCTTTGTCAGTGTTTACTCAGCATTCAAGGACAGCAATATTTGCATAGTATTTTTACTGACATATAGTGCACATATGTTTTGGGCAAAAACATTTTTGAATATTAAAATACAAACATTTTTAACATACAATTGCCAAATTAGCCAATGCAAAACTTTATCTGCCAATTAAAAAAAGAAGATAATCTTCTTACAAACTGGTGTTTGATTTTGAAATAGGAAAAAAATGGGGAAACAAATGAAAAGACTAACATTTGAATGAAACCTGAAAGCAAGTAAATACTTTCTATGCTGCCTTATGGTAAACTTTGGTAATATTGATGTATAAAGAACAACACTGGCTGATGATGAAATACAGTCAGCTGGCATGGTGACACTGCCAGTATTAACCTGCAGGGCTGGACTGGGACAAAAAATTGGGCATTTTGACCAGAGACCGGCCCACCAGGTATTAAAGCCATAAAGCCTTTGAATGAAAACAAACGCTGTTGTGACAGTGATGTACACTGTCTTGTTGGTATATGTATGATTTCTATCAATTTTACGTCAGATAAAAACTTTGTTCGCAAGATTCAGATAATTATTTAATAAAAACTAGATATTTTAAATGAGAATAAGTAAGAAAAGTATTTCTTTGTGCCCCCCTTTCCTTGTTAATGCCCTACCTGGCCCCCTGGCATAACTTTGCTAGATCCGCCCCTGCACAGTTACCAGCTGTCAGCTACATAGAAAAGGATCCTGGTGTTATTTGTCTCTCAGAAACAGTTCATACCTTCCCTTCAACTCATTCATGTCACCTAAAAGGTAAACCTGTTTCTCCATCACCTGTTCAGCTCTGATGATTCAGTAAGGACATCTCCTGGTTTCATCTTCATGTTTCCCTCTCACCACATTTCCAAACTGATATCATGACCAGCAGCTTTTACAGCTGTGTCTCCAGCAAACATCAGCTGATACTAGAAATTAATATTAAATAAATTCTAACAACAGCTGATCAAGCTTAAACGTGCTGCTGCTGTTTAGCGCGACATCTGCTGGTTTCCTCTTTCTGGTGCAAAGTGGGCGATAAATAAACAAGAGAGAAAAGCCGATCAGCTGATCATTGATCAGTTTCATGATTGAAGTAGCAACAGGAGAGAGAGGGGAGAGAATGAGAGAAGAAGAGGCAGCTGTGCAGGGTAAAGACACAGAATAACTCCAGCTTTGTGTCTTTTTCATTCTAGCTGAAGTCCGGGACAAACTGCGTCTCTTCTCAGCTCAATACGAAACGCGTAATATTGTCTCTGAATGAGGGACCATTCCATTTTTTAAGGAGCCGTTGGCAACTCTACAAACTAACCTTATGAATAAAATAAAGTTCAACATCAGTAACATCACAGCACCCACCCAGCTGTATATAAATTCCGTCATGCTAGCTAGTACGCAGTACGAGTTATTGTAACTGACTGTAAAAAGTCAGCACAACGAAAATAAACTCCACCTAAACTTGGTTTATATCTGACCCAGATAGACTGCAGGTCATAACTTCTTACCTGAAGTTCAGTTCACCTGACGCTCGGACCGGCAGCCGCCTCGGGTCTCTCCTCCTCCTGCCTACCCTTCCCTCATCCACCTGCTAGCCGCCGTGGAAGCTCCGCCATGCTCGATGGCCAGTCCAGCTATGTTAAACTGTTAATCTTTCGCCAAAAACCTGTTTTCTGTGATGCTGTCTTTCATGCTTGGCTCTCCTACCTTTGCTAACATGATGCTCATAGCGCAGAAGCCGATGCTGCATTCACTTACACTCAGATATCTGAGCTTCACTGTGAAAACATAATCGTACATTTGATATTTCATTGGATTTTATTGTTTTGGCTTCGGGGTGGCACCTGGGGTGGCCAGTCTGGTTGGGGGGTGGCCTGTGCCCCCCCAGGCCACCCCGCTGGACACGCCACAGGATACAAATAATATCAGGCTGATCCTGCCACGATTTGTTCCCCCGGTTCAAATCACGGACAAACAGTATCCCACAGCTGTTTATGTTTTTGAACCCATTTTGCACAGAGAGGCATTTTTTGAAAAATGTATTGACAGCAATGTTGAATATTATTACACAGGAAAAAAAACAACTACACCTAAAATAATTACACCGTGACGCCTCTGCCTTTCTAAATGGAGGGACAGTAACTGCGTGTGTGTATGTAAGCGTGTAAAACCTGAAGATAGTCAGATTAACAGTATTTTGTCTCTATCTGCCATTCTGCAATTCATCTCATGTAAACAATAACGTGGCGCACAGCGTGACGTGAAAAGAGGCACATACCTTTGTCGTTGCGTGACGAACGCAAAAAAGGAGTTTTAAATAATCTCCGTTTTGGGTGATTCTAAATGCCGTTTACATGTTGACGAAACAGCTGCGTTTTCAAAAATACCCGTGTAGGTGCGGACGTAGCGTAAAAGAGTTAGTAGTTTATTTCATTGCTACCTGTAATTTATTGCAGATTACTTGTATTTGCTTAATTGTTTACTAAATGTTTGAGGTGTGAAATAAACCGCAATGTAGCAAAATATGGGTGTGCGTGGTTGGAGGATGTGTTTGTGCGTGCGCGTGTGTGTGCGCACGCCCGCGCCCGGGGGGGCGCGAACATTTTTCTTGTAAAACAAAGGGGGGCCCAGTAAAAAAAGTTTGGGAACCACTGCCCTAAGTGAACATCAGGTTCTGTTCAATAAGACTCGCCATTAATAACTGGAACTAATGAGACTTTGACAAAACTATGACCTTATTAAAGTACTCAGGAACTAGTTTATTAAGGTAATAAACAAATAATATATATATATGTACACACTTTTCTGCACTTTATACACTATAAAATACTCTCAGATTTCAATGTTGTAAAAAGCCATTAGACTTTCCAGCAGATTTTCGTAGCTCAACTTTTAATATGAATGCAGATCTCTATTAAAGGGTTAACTGCTGTTCTTTCCAGATGTTTGTTGTTGTTTATAATAGTTAATGCTACTCACTATAGTTTAACCCATACTCATTATACATCACATGCTTAATAAACCTGATGATACATTCTTGAGGCTTTTTTCTTTTTTTAATATGAATGCATTATGAATTTTCCTCCTTGCTGACCAAAGCAGTGGACCTTCTCGATTATGAATGTATAAGCATTTTCATACAAGATCTGAGAGATTCAGGGCTGGACACTGTCTACAAGTCCTCCTTGTCACATGAAGATCACAACAAGAGACAGACTGTGTGGGTAGAGCGTGATGTATGGAGGGCAAGAGATGTCCACTCGCACTTGGATTTAATTTGGAGTTTGTAGCCAGAAGCTGGCAGGCTAAAAACTATTTATTGTCTGATCGAGGTGATTCTGACATGTGTGCTTCCCCACATAGTTTGATAGTGTCTACACAAGTTCCAAGGTTGAGAACCCATTTGTAAAGAATAGGAGTGTAACAGGTCTGAAATCAAGCTCTCATGCTCAGTTTCACACATAAAGTACAGTATGCATTTACACAGTCACATCAATTAAGTAATTAAGAGTCTTAAAGAGAAAAGCTGTTCAGCAAGTATGTCTGTTCTCTACTAATTGCTTTGAAGAACATTCTGGAGACAATGAGCTGCTGCATTAACTGAGTTCAATGATGACAATTTGATTAGAGGTCAGACACACTGAGCTGTGTAGATCCAGGCATTAATATGCATTCTATTTACAACATTTACATATGTGCCCCATATCAAATGGACAAATGTGATGTTTGGAACTGAAACAGAGAAAAATATGGTTTGGGAAAAACTGGACTACAGCCAAAACGTTTCTGAACTAACTTTAGTCAATTTTGGGTCACTGACAGTGAAAATGATGCTTTCATGCTTAAGGATGCTGTTGACTTTAATTTCAACAATATGCTACTAGGTCAGTTTTAAGACCAAAAGTCATTAATTGTAACCAGAAATAAGTCGAATCAGTTTTAACCCCTGAATATGTATGATGCCCAACACTGCAGGAGTCTTCTGAAAATACAGTTAATAACTAAATACTTTCTGATAAATAACAGATTCATAATCAGCTATGTCACCAGTGACTTTCTCATCACTGATAATACTTATTGTATTATACACATGAGCCACTTCCACATCTGCTTAGACCAGGGGTCGGCAACCTGCGGCTCTTTAGTCCTTAATGTGCGGCTCCGCCTGGTTTGGGCAAATAAATTAGAAGCATTTAGCTGAAGTGTATTTTATTTATGTTAGTTCTTTTTAACTCGGAGTTCTAAATTGGAAGATTATTGTGATATTGAAATATAAAAATAAAATTATATTCTATTATTTTTTCATCGCTCAAAATAAGAGTCACACTCGCAGAAGCCGGTATACCCGCCGAAACGCGGTGCATTTATCGAGACTTTCACCCCCAGGTAGGCCAATTATGGATCTTCGGATCCACATTATGTCAGCAGCTGTTCTCCGTGAACTATGTTAAAGACAAACACCGTTCATGCCTGACAGGTGACAGCTTACAGTCCTGCGTAAACTGACTTCGTATAGCCCCGATTTGCGGACTCTGTGCGCAGAGGTTCAGGAGCAGAAGTCCCATTGTAAACAAATCACGGCAGACCCGACGATGTTTCCATGAACACGCTTTTGAGCATCTCTTTATTGAGCACTTTTCACACACGGTTGCTGTACGCATACAGCCGGCTGTAGCTTTTCAGCTCACAGCCCGACATACACCACCACCAACACAACAGCACAGATAGCGCAGACGTAAAGGCAACGAGGCGTGATTGCGGGTGTCGCTCAGGTGCGTCCGCCTCCCCTGCAGCGGCGCTGCAGACCACGCCCCGCCGCACGCATTAACCAGGTAAAATACATATTTAGGCAGAATTTTGCAAATATCTATTTTTCATCTTTCAGCAGCATAGTGCTTTTTTCCAATTATTTTTTAAGAGTCAGGTCAAGGCTCCAACAGCCCAAAGGCGATATAAGGGAGGCGGCTGACAACAGTTTTTGTTTGCTACATGGATCATTTTAGTTCAGGTGTGTGTCTTTCCTTTTGTTATATTTCTTTAAGAGTTCAAAATGTGTTGATTACATAAATATAATTTAATTTTCTCTGTAGCACTTCATGGATCTCATAAGCAGCACACCTTAGTTGTTCACACAAACCATAAAGATAAAACACAATATATACAGTGTTATCTTCATTTTAGATGTCAAAAAGTATTTGCGGCTCCCAGTGTTTTCTTTTGCATGGAAACCGGGTCCAAATGGCTCTTTGGGTGTAAAAGGTTGCAGACCCCTGGCTTAGACGATGACAATTGTAACAGAGCTCCACAACAGAAAGACTACCTGATCTGCTGCAGTCCAAAACACTGGCGCTGACTGTGAGGCAGCTAAAGGATACAGGTGAATGTGGGTAACACTGCGTATACCTGGAAACATGTCAATCAACACAAAATTGACTTGTTGTGGATATTTCACTCACAATTTTCAAAAACACTTTAATGCTTTAAAGTTTTCTATTTAAAAAAAACATTGTTCTGATGCCAAATGTTTAGCACAGACCTTTCAGTAAAAAATCTAACTGAAAGTTAAACTGAACCCTAAAGCAAAATGCGTATGAATTAATAAGGCCCTTCATTACTCAAATATGTAAAGGTGAATTGTTGCAGATTTGCATATATGAATGCTTTTTCATCATGTTAACAAAGTTACATCACAAACGAACACAAACTGCTAAATTCTAAAATAAGTGTTCAGACTTCAGGTGCTGATTGAGACAAAATTGTGTTTTTGCCTTTTTCCCTGAACGTGCACAGCTTCTACTCTTTGAATTTTGTTTCTCTAATAACTTTATCTCTTAATAATGAAATGCTCCCAACTGTCTCTGCTCCAAAAACAGGTATGTGGGAAATACTGTATGTGGACATTTTCAGAGGTAGTCGGGGTTCAAAGTTCAGATGAAGGGCTCTACTGGATACTTGCTGACGTAGGTCTGTATCATCACACAGAGGCCACCAGCTGACCTCCAAGTCAGTATCAAGATTAGCGCAGAGCTGCTGAGGTCAATCAATGTCTTTTATGTCTTTAATGCAGCCCACTGATTGATGGGAAATAAAGAAGTCTCTGTCAGCATACCGAGCTGCTACACTGCTACTGACACCTATATTAATAGTTCCCATAATGTATTGTATGATGCATGTGTGTGCATACATTCAGTTCAGTTTTATTGACACTGTTCCAGTCCACAATAGTCATCCCAAAGTGCTTCATACTGCAAGGTAAAAAGACCCTATAATGATGTAGATGATCCCCTATGAGCAGTCCAAGCCTGTAACAGCATATTTACAGGTGCTTTACAATCACGAAATACAACCCTAATTATAAGTAGTATCAGAAAGGGAATCTTAAAAGTGGAGCGGATGCATGTGTCCGAAATGAATTTAAGAACTGGTCCAACAGGAGAGGGGCTCCTTTTCCACTGTCAGTAACTCTAACAGGAATCACAGGTACGTTTTTAGAATCTAACAGTTTTGTCTGAATTTAGAGGTTGGAGATTACAGGTCGTCCAGACACGTATGTCTTTCAGACATGTCTCTGTTCTAATGACATCTGGCTTCCAAAATAAATATATATGTGGGTATCATCAAAATGGTATGCTGTGTTGTAATTATACTGCCAAAGAGAAATAAGTATAACATAAACAGTGTTGGTCCTGGAAAGAACCCTGGGCAACGAACAACAATGTAATCTAGTCTCTGTATTAAAATCTTGCTGTCACTGGGTTTGAATGCTGCAGGTCAAAGGGGGGTGTGTTTTTGTTTTTGTTGTTTGTTGTGTGTGTATGTGTGTTTTCTAGTTAGGATGCACAAGGCAAAGAGAACGGTTTTAAAATCAATTAGCATCGTGTCCAAGTGGTTGGCCGAGTAGAGCTTGAGTGAAACACTGCTGCTGCCACTCCTCCTCTTTTTCTTAAAGGATTCTGAAAATTTCTAGATTTATTTAAACTAATGTTAAAACTAAACTAATAAACTAATGTAGGACAAAATACATAATTTGTTAATTATTTCTCTCTTACATCATTTTGAAAAACGCTATATTATTAATATATTTATCCAACGATTACAGAACATACTATTTTCAATAAGCACAAAACTCCTAATTGGTGTACAACACTAACCCAGAGCAATATGCAGAAACTATAAGTCAAAATTTGCATATGCATATTTGTGTCATGAACATTCAGTTTCATAAATAACAGTCATTACGAAAGTCACGTGGAGTCATTCCTCCAGCTCGACAGGCCCTCAGTTAAAGAGCCCCGTATCAATACATGTGCTGCCTCCATCAATCATTAGACCTGTCAGCGAGCAGAATAGCAGAGAAGAAGTGCAATCTTACTGGCTGTGTCACATCGATTAGGTTCTTCCACAGCACCATAACCATTACACTAGACTGCGGCTATTTATAGCATCTATCATATAGAGTTTGAGCTACCAGATAGTTCCCTGAGTGTTATGGGAATATTGTGAGACCGCGTTTCCCTCATGCAGAAATAACCTTTTAGTAGAAGAAAATGAAAACTGATAACAAACTACAGAGACAACTATAACATCATATATCATAGATCTTCTTATATTTCTTGTACGTCTACTCTCCCCCTCAAGATCTCCACAACCAGACAAGCAGTCGGGATGTGCTCAAGGCCTACAGAGCGGCAAAATAAGGGTTCCACCAGTCCTGAGCTTTCATACCTCACCAGGCAGAGAGGTTTGAATGAAATACTTCATGATGATCATCAAGAAACCTTAAGTGTCCACCTGAGCTCTGACTTCCCTGTGTCAAGTTTATTTTTCTTGAGCATTAAAATCATGTTTTTTATGCAGGACGGTGATCTTAAACAGGAAACAAAGGCACTTTCACTCGCACATGAGGTCAGTATGACTAAGACCAGAGTAGGTTTGGAAATGAAAGTTGTTTCTCTCAATTACTGGATGTTTTATCAGCGAGCAGCACTATGTTGGCAGGCTGATTTGTGATGACTATGCAGATGGCATGCCTCAGGAGGTTGCCACTATCATTCAGGAATGCAAACTAAGAGTTCAATAGTGTTTGGACATGGAGTTTCTTCAATCAGTAAAACAAAACTACACCTAAACTACATAAACTACATTTGTTTCAGCATGGTGCGTCCACTGTGTCATTTTTTATTTTTTACGAGAGCGAGGATACCTTTCAAGGCAACCCACTATTTCTTTTTGCTACCTTCCATAACTTAAGAGGAATTTAAGTTTTGACCCACAACTCAATGGAACAAAAGACAAACAGCTCTGCTGGAAAGCTGCCAGTGTATATTGATCTTCTGCAACGGTCCTTAAGTAAGTTATGTTGTTCAGACAAGGCTCACGACACGATCACTATTCTCATCATCTCTGTCCCGCTCAGTCAGTTAAACCATAAGATACATGTATCATGCTTATAGACTGG
This sequence comes from Oreochromis niloticus, assembly GCF_001858045.2. Taxonomy (NCBI): domain Eukaryota; kingdom Metazoa; phylum Chordata; class Actinopteri; order Cichliformes; family Cichlidae; genus Oreochromis; species Oreochromis niloticus. The sequence goes on from NC_031979.2 coordinate 37,047,604, forward strand.
AAAAACCCCACTAAACCCAAACCAGTGCAGATATGTTCCTGTTGATACGATACTGCAGTTTCCACACACACAGACAACTTTTCCTTCATCTGCGAGAAAAACAAGCGATATTCTAGGCGACACACTACGGATGCACGTACTCTAGCGCCTCTATCTGGACTTCAGCCGGCCTCTGTGGTCGTTGTGCTGCTCTGTAGCTTTGCTTTGAGCTGGAGGGCCACTCCAGTGAGAACCAGCAGCAGATGCAGAACTGCTTCATCTGCTTGAAAGCCAAGATCAATGCAGAGAATTAAACTAGGACTCACTGGAGAGGCAGCTGATTATTGTGTTACTATTCATTCGTCATTTTTTGTCAATTAAATATAATGAATCTATATTGATATGATTTAAATATATATTCATTTATATAGTTACAGAGTCACAGGAGCCACATAGTCTGTGAGTATCTTAAAAAAATAAAAACACCATAAAGCAGTTTTTTCCCTCCAAGTCCCCAAACAAGCAAATTTGACAGCTGACATGATGTCTTGGGTTAGTAATTGTAAAGTAATACCAGTAATAGCTCTTACACTACTGCTGTTACTGAAAAGTTATTACATTATTGTAAGTTACCCCTGTAAAATTACTCACTGTACCAGCCATGTGCATGATATTTCTAGCCTTTCTTAGCATACCCTACCTTCCCTGAGGAGAAGATATGATTAGCATTTTGTTTCTCATTTGTTCTTAGAGTGATTTGTTTATTGCGGTTATTGGTTTGTGTTCGGTCCGTTAAATTTTGGGATGAAAGCATTTTTTCCTCCAACCGCTGTGTCTAATCTTTTCCTGGTGCTTTGTGTTGTTTAGTGTTTTGGCTGAATTGGACCAAGACAATAGGGCCGTTTTCAGTGTATTTCCCATGGTAACAAATATCTAGCTCTGCTGCAGCAAACACACACACACACACACACAGCAAACACAAGTATATACACAAAAACAAACAAAACACAGAGGAAAACACACACATGAACAAAAACAGACCCAGGCAGATTATTCTCTTCTCCCTCTAAAACAGGGATTAGTCAGCTGCTCCTCTAATAGAAAAACCGGCCTAAATAATTCCTCTGTGTGTGTGTGTGTGTGTGTGTGTGTGTGTGTGTGTGTGTGTTTTGTTGAGGGTAAAATGGAGAGTTGCAGATTGTTCCAGTCTATGTGATTATGACCACTAGTTTGTGTGCATTATATTTATTTTTCAGTGGCCTGAAATGACATGTGAACCCATGTTTAGTGCCTCGTAAAGCTTTTCTTTTTTCAAATTTTAACATAGGGTAGGCTCCAGTATGCTACCATGTCTGTCCCATATTGGTCTTTATTCTTTGGCTTTCTATTAAACACAGCCTTGAATTCAAAACCCTTTTCTTTATAGACAAAGGTGCAAATGATCAGTTCCCATCACATTTCAAAGATCTGATCGTATTTTATCCCAACAGAGCACTTCCTTCTCGGACTGCAAGCATATTTGTAGTTCCTAAACTTAAAATTAGAATGGGAGGCAGAGCCTTCAGCTAGCAGGCTGTTCTCTTGTGGAGCCAACTCCCACTTTGGGTTTAGGACAGACATCCTCTCTACTTTTAAGGTTAGACTTTAAACTGAGGTGACTCTGAGGTGAACCGGGCCTTAGGCAGGATTATCAAGAACACATTTCAGGCTTCAACGCTCATGCGTCTCATTCACTTTGTTCATTCACTAATTATAAAATGTAAACAACTGAACTCTCAACAAATCTTAGAACTATCCTCCTGTTTATAGTCTGTACGACAGCACAGCAACACCGATCCACTCTTTAAACTTTGATATCTGTAAATATTTGATCTTCATATATATCAAACCCTTACTTCATAACAGAATGATTACAAATCTGTTGTTTTTTCATGCTCAGTGAATTAAAAAAATCTTTGTAAACAGACATAAGTATTTTGTAATATGGATCAACTGAGCAACTAGAGCATTCCCCGTCTGTGTCATGTCCCTCCAAAAAGTGTGTGTCCCATCCCTCGGTGTAATCCGGCACGGTCTTCTGTGTGGAAGAAAAAAACCACACTGCTTATTAATTACGGACATATTTCACTGTTACGCTATTAAAGTCCTCGACTGTAATTAGCCCAAAGAGACCACAGTTGTGTGTGCGTGCGCGAGTGTGTGTAACGTGATCATTTCATCTCGTCCATCAGTGGACGTTTTAAATGGAGATGACGATTCCTCCTGCCAAGAGAGTCAAAATGTAATAGTAATTATGACAATCAGAGAGGACGAGATGGAGAGTGAATCTTCTGACGCAAACAGATCTGATTCAAAATAATGGCTGCAAACTCTCCCTGTCTGTGCTTTCTAAGACTACAGTCGGTCTTTAACCTTTTACATTTTACCAGCAGGGCTGCAGCACTTGTTCACTTCACTCATGCCTGAAGACACAGACATGTATGTATGTAAAGACATGCAAAAAACAGCTGTTTATAAATACAAAACAAATGAATCATAAACCATATATTTATTGTTCTTCTGCTCTTCAAGCTCCATATTCATTGTGTAAAACGAAGGGTTTAATTACAGGCACCGTTACCCCAACATGCCACTGTAACTACAACAACGTACACATAACATAGACGTGATGTTGTCAATCATTGTGAGTTTCTACATGTAATTTATATAATTTCAAAGGATTTGAGTGTTAAAAAAACAAAAGCTACACAGATGCTGATAATCCTGGTAGCACAGGCAGTTTATAATGAGTTTCATCTACAGTAATTAACACGTCTAGGAGTTAGGGAACAGACATGTGTATGGTATAAAGCATAAAGATATTGAATCTAATGTTTTAGATTACAGATACGCTTATTAACTGTGAGAGAAAGACTGGACTTCAGGCTCCACAAAAACAGTAACCAGTAAATACATCCATGAATGTCCTGCTGGGTTCCTCCTTACTCTGAGTGATCCTTGTACACACTGCCTGATGCTGAACGGAGCTGACAGGTGACAGGTGAAGTGAATTTATATAAACAGAGCCGTAAATGCAGTAAAAACCTCCAAACAACTTTTATACCAAACGTAGCGAATAATGAAAACACCATCATCGTTTTCTAAGCTCTCGTTTACTCACAGTTTGTAGTGAAATTAAAAACCACAGCAAACAAACAAATAAAAACTGTTAGTGTAGCCAGAATGAAATAGCTCTAAATTCCTGCTAACAACCCATGCACTGCTGCTGAAGCACAGTGCAGTAAACAGCACACAAAGAAATGAACAGATTATTACAGATGTCCCTCATGTGGTCATCTTAGGTATGCAGCGTGAGGTGTTTCAGAGGGCAGTCAGCAGAAGGAGAAATGGCTTAAAGAGCAGGAGCTGAACTGAGCTGAGCGACTCACTAACACGGAGCTGGATTGAGGTTAATAGGGTCCTTTATTATATGCAAACTTGTATTAAGATTTTAAATGTTTGAACATGGGACAGGATTGTTATTTGAATATATATTTGCCAAAGACATCTGAACTAGCATTTAGAAAAAAAAGAAAACATCTCACTAAAACATAGAAAGGTGATCCCAGAGGCCAGGACTTAACAGAGCTGTAATGAGAGAGGAGGAAACAGAAGAATCAGTCCATCTGTTGCATTGCTCGGCAAGAGTTTGGCAAGAGTTTGAGCAACAGTTTTGTTGCTTGCCAACTGAAATCCAACCACTTTTTTTTCTCCTTCTTCTTCTTCAGGGTGAGCAGACCCCTTCAGCTTTGGCCCAGGTTCATTGTCATATTTAAGCAGCTTGTGTTAAAAGTCTGACAAAAAATACCCAAGATAAACCGTCTGAGGAGGAAAAAGAAAACTGGGAAAGGAAGACGTGAGACAGACAGGTGACAGGTGTGACAAAGATGAAGTTAGTCAGAGGTGTGCAGGTAAGAACCGGCTGCCGGACACACCGATCGGTGCTGAAGCAGATGGGAGGAGGAGGAAAAGAGATGAAGTCAGAGCCTTTATCAGGATGAGAGAAAAAGAGGAAGGGAGCAAGGTGAGAGAAAGATATCTCCTCCTCCCATTAATACAGGTAAGTATGGGACACTGTGGGGACATCTAATTGACATAATGCCTTCCCAAGCCCCTTACCCTAATCCTAACCATCAAATATGAATGCCTGACCCTAATCCTTAGACTAACTGTAATCTTGACATTAAAACCACATTTTGAGTCTCAAAAATGCCTTCAAACTCATAAGGAAAGGGATTTTGTCCCCATAAGAGCTGTTGGTCCCCACAAAGATATGTAAACATGGCACACACACACACAGTTACCTGCTGACAAACACACTCCTCTTCCTCACTCACACACACTCTCACCAGCCGACTCCACTCTGCCTCCACTACAGTGGTGTAATTGGAGAATTGGAAAAGTAACATAAAGCAGAATATGATTAGCGGTGTGTGGAGAGAGCGGGTCAGAGCCATAGATCGCCTGAGCCGATAAAAAGATCTCACTGTGTGACTTTAGTGTAAAAACTAATGGACGTGGTAGGAATGCACCATCGGGGAATAACACGGAGCAGATCAAGGACAGGAAGCAGCAGGGCCCTTGTGATGACATGCAATATCGATTCTTAAATTGTCAGTTCAGTTTGTAATGACTGTCTCTGATATTTGGTGTAAACGTGCTCAGCACTAAGGTTACTTTTAATGGTGAAAGGAGAGTTTTATCAGGTTTCAGTAAAACGGGAACTTGTCTTGTTTCGGAGATACTTTACCGATGTTTGCAGATGTTTGATGTCACCAGATGTCATGACCCGATTACTCCCCAAAAAAGAAGAAAAAAACGAAAAGAAGACAAACTGTGTTATCTGAATCTGCCTGTTAGGAGCAGATTAATAGAGGAACTACTTCCTTTCTATTGCCTAGATCTGCCAGTCAGCTTGCAGTAGCATTAGGGCAGAGCAGAGATGGAGGCACTACTATCATCACAGGCAGATGGATGCTTTTCTACTGAGTGATGTGCAGGCCAGGTACAGTTTGGTGACACAGAAAGTAGTTCCTACATGAAACTGCAGGCAAAAAAGTGCATTTTTGTTTGTTTTGAGTAACTAGGTCGTGAAGTGACATTGCTGCTATGTATAGAGCAGGAGAAGGCAGACATCTGCACAACGGTTATCTCAAAAACTGGGCAACTGACACCACGGTAACCTAGATGGATAAATAGCACCCAAAGATAGATGAAGAATGCATAAGTTTGATTTAGAGGTGAGGTGTCATTTTAAGGTTTTTGTAGTTTTCTAAATGATATGAGAGTAAACTAAGTAAATAAATAAGTGCGTACGGCGTGTGATAGATGGAGCAATCGAGGCAAAGGCTTTCACTGGCTGCAAACGTCTTCCCAGCACAGCAGAAACCAAAAGCCTCAACATGAAGCTGCTAAATATCTAACTTTAACCTGGTGTGTGACTTATAGGCTTACTGGTGTTATTCTGGGTTCATAGAACTGCATCTGATTGACTCTTCTGAATCATTAGCGCCACAAAAAAAGTCACTAACACTTCAACTCCAGTTCCTGTGGAAGCTTCGTTAGTGTCTCCAGTCATACTGGGAACAGATGCACATGAGACCAACCTAAAAATACAGCCTGACTACAGCAGCACATCGGTGGTGCCTGCTTTGTCGTTGATGCCACTCTAAACAATCATGGATCATGGATGACGGACCCAGACAAGCAGAATCCGCTTTGTACACAGTTTGGGAAAAGGCCTCATGGGCAAACACGCCTAAACATGACAACAGCGCATCCATGCAATCCATTCTTCCATCTGTTTCCACCTTCTTAATTCTTTCCCACTCTCCATTTATCAAGTTCAACCCAGCATCCACACTTCTCCTAGCTATCCCTTTTTTCTCATGTAACTTCACCACTCTCACTCCTCCTGCCACTAGAAACCGCACCCTTTCTCTGGCTCTGCTTTAAACCACTGACCTCCCCTGCTGCGACATTCTGTTTGGCTGATACTTTTTATTGTTTGCTCATATTATGCCTGATACACCTGCTGTCTCAGTCAAACACTGAGGCCCAGATATCTCCCTTATTATTTAGCCATCTCTTGCAATCGTAAAACATGACACGTCTTTCTCTGGTTGAGATAAACACTGACAAACTGGCAGAAAAGTAAGCATTCAGAGTCATTCCTGCTGGAATTATACGCTGCCCTAATGAGAATGTACACGTGTGGGGTCATTTGTTGTCATTACCCATGATGCCAACATCAGCTCACAGAACGGTGCTCCTTGGGGTGTTTGCAGTCTGATAAGCACTGTGACCTGTTAGCACAAACTAGCGTCAGCTTTCATAACCAAGATTTAAAATCAATTAGTTTGGCAAAGGATCATTTATCTTTGTTTTACTGCCTCATAGTAAAAGACAGTGAACTGGGAGACGACCGTAGCCATAAAAAATGTCATCAACTTCCTACGCAGAATGAACTTTTATCTGCACGCGATCTTTCAAACATTAATGTTTTTTCTTGATTCTACCTCACTTCAAGGAAATAAACTGAGGGCTTCAGTCTGTCCACTTCACACTGATGAATACCTTCAGGTTACTGCTGAGAGCAGTTGGCGTTGTTTTATGGCAAATGCTTTCAGGGATTGTCCATTTTTAGTATGACAGATGCTCTTCTGACTAATAAGCTAAATGGTCTAAGTGACCTGGGTCTCATGCTGAGTCACGGTACATGATATGGGACAGTGGATAATTAGAGACATGGGTCTGTGAGAGGGAGAAGCATCTGTGCACTCCCACCCACTCCTCTGAGTCACATCAGTCAATTTTAATGGTGTCTGGGTCAGTGGAGTGGAAAGACTTGACTAGGAGTTAATGGGTGCTTTTCCCCCGCTTGCATTCATTGGAAAGTAATGTGTGTTTGGACCAAAAATAAACTGCACATTGATTAAACAAATTGAGTTTTCAGCAACTTCTCAAATCGTCCAGTGCACAGGGGATGTTTGTTGAAAGTGAGGATAATAAGAATGGAAAAGAAAAATACTGATCGTGATAAATTTAGCACTTAAGAGAAATCCGAACACAGCAGCCGTTCTTTTAATTCTTCAGATAAAAATGAAAGAGGAAAGTTTGTGCCTTAAAAATGATGAGGTTTGATATAATAACGGCTGTAATTCCTGCACAGTTTATGCAATACTTTTCTCAAACCCTTGAATAAAAGAAAATGTCACTAAAAAAAGCAATACCCATTTTTATTTAGTCAACATGTCAGTGATTTGGCAGTTAGCATGTCAGCTAACAGTCAGCATCAAACCTGTTTTGAATTTTACTGACGAAGCACCTTTTTGTCACCTTTGGATCAGGAATTGATTCTTGATTGATTCTATCAGTCGATCCCCGGTGAATACTGCAGCAGAGACAGACAGAAGAGCTTCAGGGGGAATAAATCAGGACATGTTCAGCCCTGACAATCTTTCCACCCTGATCTGTGGTGCTACTGAACACAGGTGACTGTTTTGGTAAAAGCACAGCGAGAAAGCAAGGTAAGAGAGACGGCAATCGATAAGCAGAAATGAAACAAAAAGAACGAGACAAAAACAAAAAGAAAGCTCAAGACAGGCAAAAAAGGGGAAAAAGAAACGGCTTGACAAGTGATTGATAATTTGACAGGAAAAATTGTAAATTATTCTCTGATTTCAGTTTCTCCAAAGAGAACATTTGTCATTTCTGTTGTTTTTCTGTCATCACAAATTGAGTTGATTGATTTTAGAATGTTTGTCACAAAACACAACAATTTGTTTCGGATATCTGTCACCGATTACTCAAATTTCATGGATTAAAATATGCATCAGTTTATCAGGACAAATGAAGACAAGGGAGGAATCGATGAACATTGTTGTCACTACTGCTTCTGTTCATCAAATGATTCAGTCTGTATCTTACACCATCAAAAGATTATTACATTTTTATGTCACCATATGAATGAATATGACCATGAAATGTGTACTGTCACATGTTCAGGGCTGCAGTGTATGCTAGCCAAGAATCAGGGGCATCTATCCGCTGCTGCACCAGCCTCAAAGCTTCTGGGATATGCTCCAATTTAGCCACAACAACATTAGCGAGGTCCAACACTGATGGTGGTTAATCATCAATTTTCCATTTCATTCTGAAGGGAGTGGGATGGCGTGAGGCCTCTGTGAAGGCCTGGAACATTCCTCGAGCACAAACATTAGCTGCTGTAATTATACTGGAAGGTATCATCATTAAAAATGCAGGCGCTGGAGCAAACTTTAACACCATGAGGTCAAAAGGACACACCGGTCCGTGTGCTTCCGTCCACGTAGGAAAATATTTTGATCTTACAGCTTTTTCACAGAGAAATTATGATTCACATTGTGCTACCCATGTTTTCCCAAAACAAGATTCAGATCTCAGGAGATCATCCCGCTTATTTAAAAAAGGTCAAATAAAATCACTTAATATTCCACTGCTGTGGCGGTTTATGCCTCCATCTCAGAGGCTTCATTTTCTTCTTATTGTTTTCAAGGGCATGTTTAGCTGAATATTGGGAGCCACATGCACTAAATGACCACTGGACAGCTGCCAGCTGCTTAAAGACTCCAGAGAAGAGAGTGGGTGGGAGCTCTTCTCTTATCCGTTAAAAGACTGATTAAAGATGAGAATTCTATATTAGCTCCCACGCCTCCATCTCAAACACATTAGCAGATCAGCACAGAGGCTCAGGATAATGTGGAAACGCATTAAGGTGTAGTGTTAACCCTGATAGTTTTAGAAAAAGAGATGAACATGACCGCTAGCCAGTGGAGGAAAGTGTTATTGATCTACTGTCCCGACAAACAACTCGGCGTAAACAGACGACGTCAGCCTGCGAGGACCAGTTAGCGTTTTAAGGGATCTTTCACCAGCACCGTCCTGAGCGCAGAAGTAAAGGTCATCTTATTGATTAGCTAAAAAGATGAGCACTCATAACTCCTCAGCATTGACAATGTTGTTGCTGAGAGCTCAAAAATAATTTAAGAACCAATTTCTTATGCTTACTGTGCAATAAAAGCATAAATGTGGATCCATAATCTGAGCACCATTAAAAATGTATCATCGCTCCCCCAGTTAGAGAGATTTAGCATCCTTATAGTTTACTGTTGGCTTATGACACTAGAAGTTGTTCAGACCTAAATGATGGATGAAACTCTTCTAGCTCCATTTTAGGTCTCAAGCTAACTCACTGTTAACACAAAACAAACTGATTTCTCAACCATGGGGATTGTCTGCAATCACCATGAGCTGCCCAAAATTTATCTGTCAGCTTCAGATTTTTTACCAGCCAGCTAGAAGCTGAAACCAGTGTTTCTCTGACAGTTGGTTGGGTTTCCTGCCTCGACACCTGCTGCTTGTTAAATTACAGAGGACAGACAATCTGCCAGTCTACCAGAAAAGACCAGGCTATGAATTCAATGAACAATTTGAAACAGAACTGTCAAAGTGTCTTGAAACTCACTTCCTCTGAGGGCATCGCTGCAGGCTGCCACTGACTTCTGACCTCCGTCAGATGTAGATGTGAACTGCTTGTATCTCACAGCAAACATTTGATGAACTACAGAAAATTAAAGACAGAAAAAGCGAGGTCCTTGTATCTGTATGTATTTAAAGAAGTGATGTCATGTTGCTACATTAAAGCCACCTTAACCCCTACAATAAACAAATGGGATGTATAGTAAAATATCAGGTGACCAATGGTTGCATGCTTTATTTTGTTAATGAGATGGAATTAATGTGCTCATTTACCTTTTAAGAGTGAAGTCTTTTTTTGGACACTAACAAAACAAAATGTAATAAAAGTAGAGCTCTGTGGGGACAATACACAACATACTACACTGTAAAAAAAATCCTAATATAAAAGTATTTTACTGTGTATTTTACAGTTTTGTTCTGTTCTTCTAGAATATCATTAGATTTACATAAATAGACTGATTTCACATTTCAAATGTAAATTAATGTAAAATCACTGTAATGTAATAAAACATAATTTTCTTGTTTTTTAATTGTATTTGTCTGTACATATGCATATTTAGATTAAAATACATTCACAAATGTATCATGATTTCACAAATATGTGTCAGTTATTTGAAAGATTGAACTGTTAAATTCAAATGTAATGCTATGGAAAAATATATAAAATGATTATCACAAACTTTTTTTCCATCAAATAATTATTATTATTATTGCTATTTAGGGCGACAGTGGCTCAAGAGTTGGCAGTTCGCCTTGTAATCAGAAGGTTGCTGGTTCGAGCTCAGACACTCTCGGTCGTTGTGTCCTCGGTCCACTTCACCTACCGCCTACTGGTGATGGCCAGAGGGGCCGATGGTGCGATATGGCAGCCTCGCCTCTGTCAGTCTGTCCCAGGGCGTGCAATCCATTATTATTTAAACCAACTGTTAACTGTATATTTCTGTACATTTAAGTATTATTATTCATATTGCCACATTCACTGACCTTGTTTATAGGTAATTTCATTGTTTAATCACATTAACATGTTCCTAATTTAATGTTTAAAAGCACTTGAAAAAGGCAAAATCCCATGTAAAGTTAGGGCAACAAACTGTATTGTCATTACTGAAAATAACCGTATTTTTATGAGAAAGTTATTTTCTGTTATTTCATGGTATTATTTTGGTGCCCCAGCTGCTGGAATATTACTGTTTTTTTAGGATTTTTTTTTAACAGTGTATGAAGTCTTTAAGATTAGACCTGATTATTCAAGACTTAGTCAGGAGCAGAATTTTAAACTTGATTCTGTATTTAACAGGTAGCCAGTAAATAGAAGTTAATATAGCAGAACTGTGCTCTCTCTTCCTAATCCTTCTCTGTACTCTGCAGCATTTTGGGTCAACTGAAGGCTTTTCAGGGATGTTTTTAGGACAGCCTGATAATAATGAATTACAGCTTAGAAGTAATAAATGCATGAACTAGTTTTTCAGCGGCACTATGAGACATGTTTTTAATTTTTCACAAATGCAAGAAAGCAATTCTACATATTTGTTTAATATGCAAATTAAAGGACACATCCACCACTATATTTCTAAATATTGCAGGATAACCTCAGTTTTAGGAAAACAGAGGTTATCCAGGCCTTTATTTCTATAAGACATTCCTACTAATTGGTCTGTGCCATCTTTCTTCATGTATTGATAAAGCTGGGTATCGTCTGCATAGCAGTGATGTATGCTATGTCTTCAATGATGCTGCCTAAGAGAAGCATGTATAAGGTAAATATAATTGGTACATTACACTTTGAAACACCATTATTAATCTTTGTGTGTGAAGAGGACTCTCCACTTGAACACAGTGAAGTCATTGAGATAGACATGATTCAATCCACTGCAGTGCAGTGCCTTTAATAACTACAGCATGCTCTAATCTTTAAAATATTGTGGTCTGTGCTACACTGAGGTCCAACAGGAAAAGCATATAGATGAGTCCACTGTCAGACTGTGACGAGTTCTGAAACTCTTCATATAAAATATTCCTCTGCAGACGATCAGTTTGAATTTTTTTATTAATGTTTGTCTCCCACCAATAAAGATAGATGGATCATATTGAAAATTGAAGCATTAATTAATGGGGAAACTTCTTTGAGCAGTTTGGTAGAAATATTAATATAAGGTTTTAAAGAAGTAATTATTGAAGTTAACCCAGTAAAATCAATCACACAGACAGTCTAAATATTTATCAGCACTAATAAACGTTGCTGTGCATAATGATGCACCGTAGCATGTCTGTGAACAATGTTTATTGTGAAGAAATTAAAGTCCATACCAGGTAAAGTTAGGGTGTTATTATTTTTTTCTTCAATCTGTGACAAATAGTAAGATGTCCCAGCTTTATTGAGAGCTTTTTATAGGCAACATACTCTCTAAACAAAGGTCATATAAATTAGTGAAACATCGTTGTCTCTGTTTTTAAGGACACGATTTTTATGAACACCTATTATCACAGGTCACCACACGAGTCTCAGGACATGAACCACAGCACATAAATGCAACACTTTCTGCATGAGACTAAATATTGCCTGAGAACCTAATCCTGATTCCATTTCCCATCATACGGTAATTATGAAAATTAATTTGTACCATTTAAATACAATTTCTTGGAGGCATAGTTGAGGATGAGACACATTATATAGGCACATCTTCTCAGCATCTAATACCAGTTTGGGTAAGACTCGGACATGAGTTGCTAAATCTGACCTGAAAGTCAACAAACACACTGTAAAAAAAAAAAAAAAATTAAAAAATCTCCTTCGTCTTGAAGTAAATCAGTGAAGCACTTTGCTACTGGCTTCATGGCATAATTACTCCGTAATAAGGAGGCTCGGGGGACTGAGGCATTATGCAATAAATCACACACTGTTCAGGTTTTCTAAGTCCTCTAAATCTATCCCTGGGGTTTCTTCTATGCTTAAAGACTACACTGCAAAAAACTGACACACTTTGACCCACAATCTGTGAGGTCACATTGTAAATATGTATTTCTTGAAGATGAGGTGAAATAAAAAAGCACAAAGGAAAATCAGTATCGGTAAAGCTTTAAATCTGTAATCTGAATACATAAACAGTGCCTGAGAGCAAAGTTTTATATAAATTACTATTATCAAACAGCTTATATATGAATATAAGATGAATTAAAGCTGGATTTTCAGTATGACTTTTCCTCATTTTAGACCTGTGAAAGTATTTTCAAGTGAATTGTTGTAAATCTAATAAAACTGTCTGTCACAAATTAATTTGCGACAAGGGTGAGATGTTTCATATGTCTTAAATAAAGTGAAGAGCGTGTAGTTTTGTGCAGTGTAGGTGGTTCGGCTGTTGCCAGTGGGATTTATTGAGGAGTGGTGTTATGAGATTTAAGGCTCCTGTGGAGCAGACAACATTTAAAAGCAAATAGAGTTGTGCTGCAAAGCGTTCAGATGCCCCGAGCAGAAAATGGCACCAGTGAAATCCAATGAAATGATTTACCGTGGATAAAAATACAAACCAGCCGTCACGTTTCACTTTTAAATTTAGGACAGGCAAAATATCGCAGTTAGCTTTACAAAGGTCAGCCGACAGCTGGTTTAGGCGTTCATTACTCTCTGCAAACCATTTAAATACTAATTTCTTTGAACTATTTTAGGAATCTACCCGTGGTTTTAGAAAAAAATGGGCTTAAATCATTTTATCCCTTTTTTTGGTTTATTTCTGCTCGATTGAATGGAAGTAGCTCCCTCTACTACCTTTAATTTTCTTCCTGCTATTATTGCTGATGTAAAACACATAGATGGAAGATGGACTGATTTACATAAATGACTAGAAAAGGAGAACAAGCAACAGTGCTGCCTAACATCCTATTAGATAAACACATAAATTCTTATCAGTCACCTGACCTGGATAAGGAGGTCAGTAGGCATCTTTTGCACACACAGACACCACTTTCACTTCCTCTCGCATCACAATTCAGCACATGTCCTGGTGACTTCTGATACCAATATGCTGCCACACACACACACACACACACACACACTGGAAGACTGAAGAATATAAGGGGAAAAAAATCTGCTGTCTGAGCGTGTCAAAGCTGCTGGGCCTCTTGAAGAGTGCCGAGTTGAGGCAGGGCTCTTATTATCGGCTTCTCCTCCTCTCACTTCAGTAACCATCTTCACTGTGTGAGAGCGGGACTAAAGACGAGAGGAAAGACAGACAGACATGAGACAGAGCAAGAGAGGAAGCCGAGGCAGAGGAGGGGGTGACAGGGATCAAGAGAGTGCGTAGGTGTGTTCTCAGCGTGTACAGTATGTTTACTTAAGCTAAAATAAAAAGTGTGTGTGCTTTAAGTTTCTGATCCTGTGTAGGTGTTTCTGTGTTCCCGCTGTGAAGGTCATGCCTTTAACAACTGTGTGTGTAGAAAGTGTAGGAGTGCGTATGAAGCATTAGTATGTGTTACTTTTACTTTAACCGTCTCCCTGTGACATTTGTGACTGTTTACTGAGAACAGCATCTATCACAGAACAATGTTTTGTATAGTGATGTTAAACATCCCATGATAACTCCGTCATAATCCCTGCCGCTACGACCGCACTATTAAGCCCAGTGTAACGGGGGGATTGTTGTTGGTGAGCGGCTTCCGCTGCTCATCTGTTACTCAACTGTTCATCTGTCACAATCTGGATCTGCGGAGCTGTAATAAATGAGGATCCCTGTTTAAGAACCATCTTTTAATCACTAAAAGAAAAAAAAGATATGAAACGAAGCTACAGATGAGGCAAGAATGTCTTTTATCCAGTAGTCACAAAAAAAAAGGAAAATTAGACAGCTGCTGCCTAATTTCTCCGCTCACACAAGAGGCCCAGGTTTAACTTACACATATCACAGAATGCCACAATTCATTTGGATTCTTTTCTAGTCTGCTATCAATTAAAAATGGCACAGTTGGTCTTGGTTAGGCATCGAAAATCACTTGGATATTTAGGCTAAAAGCTAAATCACAGCTTGGTTAGGTTTAAGCATCAAAGCATTTCCGTTACCACTTCCTGTAAAGCTCCTTTTTCCAGGGTTGCCATTTTGAAAACACCTTTTTCAGGAGAACAAGCTGTCCTTTTCATTTTTCTTCACATTTATTAAAGAATGAATTAAATTAATTAATTTAATTCTAATAATGAGAGAGAAAACTGCAACCTTAATTTTCATGAACCTGCATACCTTTCTTTCAGCCACAATCCCCATGCTTTTATTTTGAAGGTTAACCAGCTAGCCTCAGCCTTTCCTGTGTTTTGTTTCCCTTCCAACAGGCTGCCCAGGTCACTGTTGCGCTCCTCCTCGACATCATTCAGTTGCTTCACTGTTTTGGACTGAAACTGGCGACAGAAGTCCTTCTTCTGCTCTATGCCGAGCTTGTCGGAGCTGCGGAGCAGAACGAGGACTACCATCTGCAGCCAAAGATGGTGGAGTTGGAGTCTGTCCACAGGATGAGAAACTGAATGGAGAGGCAGCTGAATATTGATACATTATTTACTGTCACACATTCCCACACTCACATCTATTCATCAACTGATTTATTTGAACGTCTAAAGCAAGTCCAAGCTTGCCACAGAAATCCACACTGATCTCTCAAATTTAAACACTGTTTTTCCTTTAACCTAAACGTAGAATTACCTTAAAATACAAACATTAAAAAAAAAAAAATCTATCCATCTATCTCAGAGAAGAAATTTTGCATTAAGGTTCTCTTTGTTTTATGAACGTTTATTCATAAAAAAAAAAAAGAGAGAAACCCTGATTTTCCTGAACATCCAGTTTCCAGCACAATAAAGAAAATCCTTATCCACTTATTGACTGGATTGTATAAAGTGAATGAAACCCTGGTGGACTTAATCTAATAAGATTAACAAGCCATTTCTAATCCACAAACACCCCGGACTTTTCAGACGCATAAAGCCTTTTTTCCAGCAAAGCAGCCTTTGAGACACGCTTTGCTGCTCTTCTGTGGAGAAAAACAAAAAACATCATTACCTAAAAGTCACTCTCAGGGTTGGCCTCTAAATGCTGTATTTCCTGCTTTAAAGATGGCCGCAGAACAGCAACACCTTCGAAATGGCTTATTTTCCCCACAAACTTTGGGCCGTAGTCATCATAATCCTGTCAACTCCAAACCAAACGCCGGGTTTTTATGAGCAAAGCCTGCGTATCGCTGTAGCCACCAACCAATGAGTGTAATGACAGTGTTTTATCTAATAAGGTCAGCAGCACTCCGTCTAATCCTCCAGCAGCCTCCTCCACTGTCAGCGAAAACAACATTAGCATTTTTATGGTGCAGCCACAGTACACAAATGTCATCATGATTTCTGACATTGGCTTATATTACGCTCGTTAAGGCGTCCGGCTTCAATAACACTCTCTCAGGATGGAAATACAACCAACTGATGTTCGCTCTGTATTCCAGGGCGAAGAAATAAATTCAGGCCTCCTATTGGAGTAATGTGTGGTGATAGAGTCAGTCAGGTGATATCAACAGCCCAGTGATGAGCATACATCATCATGTTGTACGCTGTCATCGCACTATGCAAAATACAAGGAAATTAGGAGTGATGTACTGGTTGGTGCATTAAAACGCACAGTAGCTGCGCAGTAACTTTAAGCAACTTGATGCAAGAAAAATATAGATAACTAATGATGACGGGACTGCAGATTGTAAAAATTTCACAGGGCTATTTTCATTTTGCACTTTGGAGTTCATTTAGAGTGTGAATGGCCCAGGGAAAGAAAACTATTCATGTGTCTGACAGTCCAGACTTTATTGTAATTTGATATAATACTCACACTGTGTTATGACTGCGTTGTCAAAAGATGCATGAGCATTGCTAGACCGCGTTTTCCAGAAAACTGAACAATATTCAGCATCTTCTTCTAGTTTAAACTAGAGATGACTAAATGAAAATGTATTAGATATCATTGGGTTAATTTGTCCAAACGCATCAATTATCAAAATAAATTATGTAAAAACACTTTCACAGAAAGTTAAGAAAGGTTAAGAGATTTGTTGGTGCCCACAAAAACTTTGAGGTTCACCAATGACAACGCATACAAACATGGAAAACCAAGAAAATAATAATATGCCAGCCTGTTTCTGACTCCTGATCAGCTGATATGAATGAATGGCTTTCATTTTCTTCCTACCTCCAGGCTTAAAGAACTACAGCGTTTCAACAATCCTCTTGCTTTTAATTTGAAATTTCAGTCACTGCTGACCAGAATGAATAGACTAAATTGGTGACAGCACTTCCTCCGTTCTTGGGGATCTATTTCAAACTGTAGGTCTGCTCTATCCAGAACCAGGAGTAGAAGAAGAACTATCAACTCCAACCCAAAAAGGTGGACTTGGACTCTGACCTTTGTTGCTTTGACATTAATTATCATTTTATTTAAGAAATAAAAGATCCAAACAAACTTCTGCACCTTCCCTCACCATTGCTATAAAATTCAGCAGGAAATGCTGCTATCAATAGGGAATAAAAAATGTTAAAAATACATGAATTATTGCATACATGCATAACACAGAGAGCTGGTGACATACTGTATCAACACGGATGAGACAATGACAGTAAAAACAGGAAACCACAGCAAGGCAATCACAACAAACTGTAATTATAAATTGTTAGTCACTGTTATTTCCACAAACTGCATCCTAGCGAATCATAAAAGGATATCAAGTGTAGAAATTATGTGTCATTGTTCTTCTACAATCAAAGGAGCAATTCTTTTTCACAATGGCTTTGTCACACTTTGGACATTTAAAAAAAAACAACTAAAGTACCTCTTATGCTCGATGAAGTTGTGTACACACATCCTACTGAGCTGTGGTAAGGTGGTAGAATAATTTAGGGCTCCAGGGGTGAAATCTCTGAGACAGGCATGTTCCTGGACAGCCCTCACACACACATTTGCAACATAGTATTCCCAAAATGTGGTTACTTTTTGTGCATGTCTGGCACTCCGTAGATAGACAATTTTTCTTAATGTGTTATTAAATGTGCAGCTTTAATATTTCAATATTTTTACAACAGTTTACAACAACTCTTCCTTTACAGACATAATATTATAATAGTGCTCATCTTTGAATACATTTAAAACAGATTTGTCTCACTGAAGCCCAGAATTGTCTCATTAAATGTTTCCTTTCTTGATTAAGCTGCCGTTGATGTCTGCACTACTCAGGGAGTCATTAGTTAGAGGTGAATGGTTGAGCAGCTACAGGCCCCAGATGAGTTGCAAACAGAATGTGAAATTAAGACCGGTTACACCCTTCTAACAACCGATTTGGCAAGTAACCAAAAAGTCATCATAGCTGAAAGCAAAACAGGTATTTACAGAGATACCCACATGTGCCCATTATCCCACTTCTCTGGCTAAAGTCTGGTTAAGTTACAGGTTTTCAGATGAACCCTTTATGATTGAAATAAGCCAAAGGACTGTTGGTAGGATGTGCAGCACAGCATCCATCGTCAAAATCTTAAGAGAATCTGCAATAATGTAAAATCATTATAAAGCTGCTTCCATCCTTCTGCTGGCTACAACAGGATCTTTACAGGATCTTTAAAGAGTTTGAACAACCTATGAGCGCTACCTAATAAACTAAACTACCCATCCATCCATTTTCTTCCCCTTATCTAATTCAGGGTCACAGGGCGACATGCTGGGTAGATTCTGGACAGGTCACCAGTTTGTTGCAGAGCTAACAGAGACACACAGACAGACAACCATTCACACCATTTAGAATCACCTGTTATACTACACCCACTAACAGCTGGAGAACTCATAGGGAGAGCATGCAAATCCCAAACAGAAAGACAGCGGAGGCCAATCCCAGGACCTTTTCACTGTGAGGGAACAGTTCTACCATTGTGCCACATAATTTTAATAACTATTAAATACAGATTTAACTATTTAATACAGATTTAGGTGTGTGATGAATTCAAGCTTTTAATGCAGTACACAGAAGAACAGAATTGTGGCTCCATCTCTGTACTGACACTTGAGAGTAGCTAAGGATAAGTGTGTTGCACCAAGACCTCAAAACCTATTGCTTCACTCAAAACCAGTTAAGTAAGCAAAAGAATGTGTTCCCTTTTTTATAGATAACAACCAAAAAACCTCTTATAAAAATGAAAAAGAGGGTGGTGCAAGGTAATACATAATATTTCAGTGAACGTCTCAGGTACTGATGATAGTACAAGTAAAATAATTTATTTGAATACTATGAGCTGGAAATGACCACATCACTAAAGCACAAGGCAAAGCCCTGACTGTACAAGTTTGATTCCCTGTGCTGAAGTTATCTTCCCCCATTGTCCCGTCTGTCTGTTAGTCTGTCATTAACACCATCAACAAAAGGCATAAAAATGTGAACAGTCTTGTTGCCAGCACATTTCCTTAATTTCCAAGTCAGAGCATCCCGTTATTTTTAATGCAGAAAGACAAAATAAATTTTACTAACCCTGAAAGCAAGCAGGAAATCTCTGCAGACAGCCTCTGTAAAGACACACACAGTAATACGGGTGGACTGTGATCATTTTAGTGTAACACAGTGAATGCGTGCAGACAAAACCACCAAATGTTGTGGCTCAGCAGCCCTGTCCTTTGTCTTTATGCTGGTCTGGCTCAGACTACAGGCTGGCTGCCAGTCCGGAGACATTACTCGGCTGGAGGTGAGCATGTCTTGTCGATCAGTGGTGGGCCCCTCCACAATGGATTGTAAGGTTTTTCCTAATGGGGTCATCTGGCTCTGGCCTCATCCCACAGTCTGAGAATTATTTCTAGACAGCACCCTGGACTCTATCAGTCCAAACAGCCGGGCTATTTCTGCCCACGCCATCGTGCCTGACACATAAGGGATTATTGCCGAGACTACATCAGGATCAGGAACCACACGGAAGCACACCACATGGATTTGTACAAACACAAGCACACAGAAGATCAACGCAACTTATTTACATCACTCTGGGTAATGCTGCCTGCAGAAACTCAAACAGAAAGGATGCAAGAAAAGCACATTTATCTGTTTTTTTCCCCCTCTGTGTGTGGCGGTGTATGCGCATTGGCTGATGACATCTGCAGCAGTGATTGGATCTTTAACCTCTCCTGTAAAGTCAATCATGATGGCAGTGAAGTAGAGATGAGGGGAGGGGAGAAGGGGGAGGGCACAGCAATGATACAGTAAAGAGGTCAGATGGAGAGCAGAAGATGAGGAGATGGTGCTTGGAGGAGGTGATTGAGAGGTCAGGGTGAGACAAAGAGGAAAGGGAAAGGATGTTTAAGGAGTAAACGTGAGGTGGAGGACACTGGCGTGAAGTGTAGGAGGGAAGGATGGAGGCTGAGATCTATGAGCAAAGGGATGGAGGACAGAAAATGAGGAGGGGAAAAAATGGCACGAGGAGTCAGGAGGTTAGATGAATGAAGGGCACTGGACATGAAGGACTAATGAATGGTTGGAGGAGGGTTAGAAGGCCAGAGCAGCAGAATATGTAAGTGGGCGAGAGTTAAATGGGATAACGTGAAGAGGGGTGAGGCAGGTTAGAAAGAATTACTGGCAAGGCAAAGAAGAATAGACGGATTAAAAGGGAATGCAAGAAAGATGAAATCTCAGAAAAAGATTACAGAAAAAAAAATAGCCAAAAAAGGAAGATGAACAGAGAGTGAAAAAAGAAGGAAACTCAAAAAGAATGCTGAGAAGCAACGAGGTGCACGAGAGGACAAACGAAGGAACACGCAGGCGGAGTCAAAGATGGGATGGATGCAAGGATGTTGAGAACTGGAGCACAAATAGAGGACAGGACAGAGGGATAAACAGGCCAGTATGGCTCATTAAAGTTGGATCAGGAGCTAAGCTGGAAAGGTAATTGTCTAGTTTGGTCTGGTCCAGCCTGGCTTGGCACACTGACCCCACTGCCCTCTGACACTTTAACCCATTTTCCTTCCGGGTCTCTTTGGAAGAGCCGACCAGATGCTGGGGGATTATCTGCTGGTTGTGGGTCCTGTCTTTACTTATGTGTTACTTAGAATGACAACAACTGATCCCTGATGTTTGGTCAGTGCTGGTCTGAATTTGATGTCATGGCTCATTTGATCAAAGCATGACCAATGAAAACTAGTTTAAACAGAGTGGTTTCCTGCTCTGAACATCAACTATAGTTGACTTATTACACTTTCATACATTTCTTTTTCTCACACCCATACTGTTCCGATGCTGTAGGCTATTTTAAAACAATTCGGATGGCTTTAAACACTCAGTTTGAGGCAGTTACCTTCGACTCTTGTATAACATCAGAGAGCTCATCTCACATGGGTACAAAAGACCCGCCTTCCTGGCCTTTATGTTTACAAGGGGCAGCCAGTCAGAAGAAATTCAAAGAGTGGTGGAAGGAAGCTGCTGGCAAATCCTAGGAGCAGTGGGAATTTTTTTTTAGTTATAACCAGTCACCCTAAAAAGGATTTGTATACATAATGCCCATAAGTCACGCAAACCAACAAGAAAACACGAAAACACACAACTAAACTAATTCCAAAAGTCCTCCCCCATGCATCAGCAGCAGTGCAAAACACTGAAAGGCATTTCAATTTAAGTCCTGAGAGCCTATTTCTCATTCTTTCCACTCAGGTTATATAAGGGAGTTAAATTCAGGAGCGATCCCTCTCTCTAAGACGATCTTTGTACAGCGGTTTGTTCCACAAATTTGGACACCACTTCTCATCTTGAATCAGCTGAAATGGAAGCCTCCCAGAAATGCACAGCTGGGTTAATGGATTGGTTGGGTTCTCGGTTTGGCGAGGGTGATTGGGGATTACTTGGATTCACACTGAAGTCGCACTGCATCCTAGCCAGTGGCTGACTTTTAATAGTTCTGTCAGGGGTTGGCAGACTGGCAGCGGGCATTTGGACAGGCTGCCTTGTGGGTCACCCTGGTGAGATGGGTGGTTTATTATAAAAGGCAGCTTTAAAGCTCCAAATTCCCTCACACAGATATTTTCATATATTCCGACTGATTAAACTCTGATGAGCTTGCGTGGTGCTGAAGCCATGCTGGGAAAGTTTTAGATATTTTAATTTCCATACTCACTCCCTAAAGCTGAAGGTGCCATCGTCTGATGAATCTTCTGCTTCTAATGTGTGCTACAGCTATCAAATGACATGATGTGTTGTGACATGGCCGGTGAGCGCAACCCACATGAGGGGCACATTCAGCATTTCGAGGCTGAACAACATGCGAGCCATAGTTTTTTATATATCTCAAGCCTTAGCAGGCTTTGAGGTATGTTTTCTCACATTCCTTGGGTGTGTCAGTGGTATCCAATCACCAGTGATACATGTATCAAATCCACAATAATGAGAAGAAATATATAATATTAATTGTGTTAGAGCTCATGGGTGCTGCTGTGCTCCTTTCACCTCATAGTCTGTTTAGCTTTGTCACTTTCTATGCTGATTTGAGGACGAGTGAGTCTGTATCCTCAGATGACCCTGGAGCCTGTATTTATTGGTCATGTTATTAAATCACATTTTACTCATGCAAAACAATTAACCATAGCTTATCCTTACCTCTGCTCCCTCTGCCTAACAAAAGTCACAAAACTTTTTGTCTGGAGAGCTGAGAAATGACAGTTTGCTACTGTGTCCACCAGCACAGTGTAGACATACCCACGCAGTTCTTTGGACAACTGCTTTCCATTTGGTTAGCTGCTGTCTCCTTCTCACAGGAGGAAAAGAAGTCTTTTTGCTCCATTTCTGTAATGACCCCTGGCCTTTACACTCAACTTTTCCTCTTCATGTGTCTGCCTCTTACTCACCTACCTACAACACATCTTTACACTCATGCACACTCTACACCACTGATGTTGCTGATCATTTTGTGCTTAGTTTATCTTTGTTTGCTTAACACATTCCTTTGTTAAACTGTTAAATCAGTGCTTCCACCATGTTTTGTGTTTAGCCCTATAGCTGGGTTGGATTTTGACATTTCAAAGAGCAACTAATCAAGATGCAATTCGTGTCAATGATCAACTGTGTACAAATACCTGACACCTGCTGAGCGCTGCTCCAACTCTTTAGATACTGTAGAAATGTGTATGACACTATGACAATCTAAACTGGCTATGAGTGAGAGGAAAGAAAATAGAATAAATGACAGCACTGCACTGAGATATTAAACGCCAACAAACAGTCGATCTCCAATAAGCAGTCAATCTCCAATAAGCAGCACTTGAGAAAGGTGGAGAGGAAGAACTCCCCTTTAACACACCTGGTTACCATTAATTCCAGCATTACCAGGCAAAGGGAGGGGCAACCGTCTACTGTGACAGGTTGGAGGGTGCAAGGAAACCACAAGAGAAAAAAGAAGCACATAGAGAGACAAGGACAAAATGCAAGCTGTGAGAGAATGCAGTTAATGACATGCAAGCAGCACATAAATGCAACAGGAGTGTAGACAGGTGAGTGGAGAGGAAGAGCGCCGTGCATTGTGGGTAGTCAACCAACAGCCTGAGCCTAGAGCAGCATAATAAAGGGGAAGGTGACCTGATCCAGCCCCGACTACTATAACTTGAAAGAAGTGTCTGTATCCCAAAAACAAAAATAACAGAAAAATACTGAACTCTGCTATTGGCCAGGTTTTAAACAGAATTTTGCATTCCTGCATGCCTCCCTGCAGGTATTCTATCACAGCATCAAATATATTATTATTGCTAGAACGTGTGCTGCCTTTACTGAATGTTCCAGATTCCACCTGTAGGCCTGTTGGTATCTCATAGAAAAACGGAGCATAGAATAGAGCTCTGAATCCATACCCTGGGAGATCCCTTCCCTCATCCCGACAAGCATTTAAGGGAACCTTTGACAATAACCCTCTAAACCTTTATTTCCAAGTCTGAAATGAAGGTATAGTATGTGACTACCTGATGAAGGTGACAGAAAGGAGTAAAATAATGCTTGGA
Source organism: Oreochromis niloticus (assembly GCF_001858045.2). Taxonomy (NCBI): domain Eukaryota; kingdom Metazoa; phylum Chordata; class Actinopteri; order Cichliformes; family Cichlidae; genus Oreochromis; species Oreochromis niloticus. The sequence continues at coordinate 37,071,147 of NC_031979.2, forward strand.
TGAGCACTTTGATGAACAGCACATCGCCATCTATTCACAAATGGGTGTTCTAGATGTAGGTTATCATGTTTCTGGGATCAATAAAATTAAACCAACATGATTTTTTGTCTTTGCCAGTCATTTTAAAATCAAGCCGCTTTCTATCTGAACCTGAATTCATGAAGTTGTCGTTGCTGCACCAAAATCTTCATCGTATAGTTTTCACTTTGGAATATTTTGGACTATACCACTTTAGAAAAGCAGCTGAAACTCTGTGAGGCTCCCACAGGCAAAGCATTTATTGTGAGATTGGAGGTTTTTGGCAGCCTTCAGCTCAACTTGCACAACAGTTATAAAGAGAATACAGCTGTCTGTATAACATGACAGCCTTTTTGTTTTACAACGTTGCCATACTTCTACTTAAATCCTTCAAAGAGAAACAAGTTTAGATCAATACTGTGTCTCAGTTTGTGCCAACCATCTCTTCAATCTGTCTTTTCTGCAAATGCTGATGAAGCAAGAATGCCAATAAATGCTTATCTGAAAGCTGTTTGCTCCTCACTAAAGTCAGATGTCAAATTACCTTCAGGTAATTTTTGTGGGTGGCTGATCAGATTTTCTGCTCAAATAGTCTCTTTGGCAGGAAACCAACCATTTATTTACAAAGAAATCAACTTCAAATTTGATGAAGACAAACATCACTTATTTATCCCTATGGGTGGAGTATGAGTAATTAGGTCAAAGGAAAAAAAGGGCTGGTTATGGCTTTAAGTAAACATTTTAATAATAGTTCATCAGAGTCAGATGAAAATGTCAAAAGTGCTTCTTTAGCCTTTACACACCAGCTAAACAGACTGAGATTTTATGTGATTATTGCTGGTTTATTCCAAGCTAGACTGTGCAAGTGAAATCTAACAGATTTGGGTAGATTTATAGACATCATAGACATCAGCATATAATCAAACTTCAGCTGACACAGCTGCTCTAGCTGTTATTCACTGTTGGAAATCTGAAAAATTGTTGTACTGGGCTCTGAGTTTCTTTTCAGGTTTAATAGCCATACTGCTTAATGCAGTATGGCTATTAAATAGTTCATATTAAAACACCGGTTGTAAAAGCAGTCATAATGCAAAAATGTCATCTTAAACATCTGACGATGTACGGACAGCCAGCCCTCACACGAGACTTGAACATCGATTTGTTTGTGTCCATGGACACTTTGAAACAGATATATTTTAATAGGAGGTGTGTTTCCTGTCTGTAGCTGGTATTCTGTCGAGACAAAGCAGGCTACTCGTCACAATGGAAACTATGGAAATACTGGCGATCACCCCTCAGCCTCCAAGTAGACACACCTATGGTATTCATTTTAAAATCCTATGGTCTCAGGTTATGGCATTCACAACATTTTCAGAAAACCAGACCTCTGACCTCGAGGTAAAAGTCACCAGGATTCCAACTATACACCTATTCTTTCTGTTGGTTATGGACAGACAGGTGTGCAGCCAAAGAGGACTGACCAAACCCCACTCAGTTTTTGCTCTCATTGCAATCATTTTCTCGTTTTCACAGTATACAAAGGCGTATGAAGGGCAAAGGTCAAAAACCTATATATCTATATTCTTTAGTTTGTTTCAGTTTGTTGCCTTTGAATGGCCTTTTATACTAATAGCATCCCAACAGGCTTTTCAAATGTTGACCTGCAAAGTCAACACCCCTGGTGAAGGTATATGAAGTATGTATAGTAAGTTTTGAGTAATTATCATTGTCATCAGGTTAATTCAGGTTTTCAATCAAGGTAAGGACGTGCTTCTATTTTCCTTTTGAGCATAGATGGATGAAAGTCACATATTGTCCCTGAGAAGAATATCAGAACCAATAGGAAAAGTACAAAATCACGTTTACCAAAAAAAATATTTTTTTTTTAATATGCAGGCAGGCGACCCATTTGTTTTAATATAGGACAGCCCATTAAATGGAGGATTATTTTTCTTCTAAACTTCTACTAAAACGCTACTCATTTATAACAAAATATGGAAAAAAGGCTTAATATAAAACTGTGGTTCTGCATCCTGAATACCATTTTTTGAGAGGGCTTCAAAGTTTCACTGACAGCAACACGACAGGTTGGTAACCTACTTTGTTAGCACTTGCAAAACATTACTCGCTAAACTCAGTGCAAATTTGTACATGCCTGTTCCCTTTGAAATATCTGGCACTCGGCTTTTTGGCAGTCATTTCTGCCAATTTTAAAGTTCTCTTTCCTGGTAATATTAGATAAAAGGCCAAAATTGTGATACAAATATGAATGGTCTCATGTAGCTTTTCCAAGCATCACCCATCCATGAAATAAACATGCTGGTAGTAAAGGATGTTTTTTTCTGCTTTGAGTATTTCATCCTATCCTCCTCCAAAATATTGCCATGAGGGAGAGAAGAAATAGGTATGAAAATGTGGACTCTGATGTTGGAGAATTGTTGTGATGCTTAAATGCAATTCAGAAAGATGTCAAATAATGCCATTAATTTTTTGTTCATATACCAATCAAGTGGTACTAAGGTTATTTATCTTTATCTATCTATTATAAAGAAAAACCCAGGTATGAGCTGAACCGTGCTTTGGTAGAATTATTACAACCCTATTGGTCTGCAGCTCAATTCTTTCATTCAAACAAATATGAAATATTTTTGACACCATCCTGTGTGATTAGGGCTGTGCGATATGACCGAAATCTCATTTCCTGACATTTATCGTCCCGACAACGATATATATTACAAAAATTTTACATTTTCTGTAAATTCTGTGAATCTCGGGCAACTCAATTTGTGTGAAGTGTTTTCAGCTGGGCGTCATGTACCCGGAGTCAATTTTATATTTGAGGTAATTTGTTTGATGCATATTTAAAAATTTGATGTTTCACAATAATTTACATCATTGCAGTTTATTTTGAAAAGTCTCAACAGGATCTTAAGCTTTATTGTGAAAGGTTTATATGGAAAATAAACAAGCGGATGGCGGAGCCACATGATAGTTTTACCGTCGTTGTTGTTAACGACAATGCGTAAAATGGTTGCTTGTCTGTCCGTAGTGTGGTTATTTTAAATATAAGCAAAAGAGAGAACTTTAAGAAATTAATATAGTCACTACAGTGACCATCAAAACGATGAAAACATATTGCAGTAAACAGTTTAATTTGTGACACCACAAAACAAACAACAGAGTTTAATATGAAACGATCGATGTTTTCATGTCGTTTCATATAATGATATATATCGAACAGCCCTATGTGTGATATTGTGATACAGAAGAGGTTCATCTCTTGACTCCATCACACGACATGCCTAAGAACCACTCAACACAGCCCTGAGTAAACTATAAATGTCACTGCAAAAAGTTTCATACTATTGCACACGCACACACGCACACACACACACACACACACACACGTCAGGTATTCAGATCTTGTGGGGACAATTAATTGACATAATGCTTTCCCTAGCCACTTACCCTAAGATCAAAAGTGAATGCCTAACCCTGACCCTAAAAATAACCATAACTCAATTGTAACGCTGACACTAAAACCAAATTTTGAGTCTCAAAAATGCCTTCAAACTTATGGGGACCAGGGTTTTGGTCTCCGTAAAGGGTGTTGGTCCCCAAAAGTATACTAACCTTCCAATTTTTGGTTCCCACAAAGATACGAATACAAGCTCACAAAAACACACACAGACACAAAACCATCTACCTGCAGCCAGGTCTCCTGACACACACAGGAGTTCAACATTAGAAGGAGGTTTAAAATATTCAGTAATGTATATAGAAAGGTGAATCATGAATGATTGAAGATGGCATTGTGATGAGCACCATTAAAACTTTCTACCCTGGTCCTCAGCGGAGCCGTAAAGGCACACTGTCATGCAAATACAGCCGTCCATTTTCCAAGAGCAGTATAAATGTGGATATTCACCATTCAGCTACAAATGACGTGTGATGTGTCATTTAGCCAACCGTGTGTGACTAAATAAGCCTTAAACACCTCAAACTCTCTCCTTTTAAACACCGTAATGGCTCCTAATATATGAGAGCGTTCACACAGTCTTTAATGGATGCTTACAGCTGGAAGTCCTCGCAGCTTCTTGAGTGCATACATTTTATGTTGGCCTCCAGGGGGAAGTGCACCAGTGGAAAAGTAATCTCCTACCTAGCGAGCTCCAGCATACACAGAACAAAGGATTCAATTTCATCCACACACTAAATATTCATTTCTGTCCATTGAACACCACATTCCTCAAAATAAGTAAGGTTTGAATGGAATAAGAAAACTCACAAAGATCCAGCTTCAAGGCAGTGAAGTTTTTAGGATTTTTAGAGGGTCAGTAAAGCCCCCAAAACAGGAAAATGCTCTCAGCTTATTGAGGATTCCTTTGTCATAAATATCAAAACCCACATATGCAGGAAAATGGCTGTGTACCGAGCCATATACATGCAGAGTAAAGTAACTCAGACATTATTTAAATGACAAAGAGCAAGGTTTCAAAATTTCGTTTCAATAATACAGCAGTTTGTCAAATGAAGTTATAAAATCCAAACATAAATCCAGCTTCAAAAACATGAGCCGTGGACAGTTTCTGTGGACTTGTGATTGGTACGTTCAAATCCTTTCTGTCATTTTAAAGCTTATATTATTAACTAGAGTAATTAATCCAAAATATGCATAATCTTGATAATTAGGGATGCAAGATGATGATAATGTCTTATGAATTTTACACTCAGAAAACAAAGTTTTCATCTTTAAAAAGAATATTTTAGAGTCTCCCAGCTCGTCTTAAAGCAAATCAAAATTGATGTGACACAACAGACAAATATTGTCATCATCTTATTTGTCATTAAGCCCAAAGACTTATATAAATGAACCATATTTGTTTTTATTCAGTCATTACGTATCACACAGACGGTGTAAAACAGTTTATAAAATCCACAAGTTATACAACAAATCACCAGAGGAGTAGAGCAGGGCGATATGACCAAAATTATTTATCACGATATACATTTGAAAATTTGCGATAACGATATAATTGACGATATAATTGACACTAGATAATTATACTCCACAACTTTATTAGTGCCAAAAAAACCCATCAATGTATTTTCACTTAAACAAGCAGCTGTTTTTTATGTGCATTAAAGTTAAATACAAATTTAACAGTGCAAATGCAAATTCCTCGCTGACAGTTTAACCAAAAGGCATTTCCAGTGGAAACTGTCCAACATATCCTCAGCATAACCATGTATAATATCCACAAAACTTAAAAAGAGGTTATACACACACAATACGGTAATATTATGTCGAAGCACAGTACGTATCACTCTGCCAGGCTCCTGACTACGGTAGCAGTAATGCTCCGACATTCCATCAAGCGGTGCGGGTTCGTAGCTTAGCAAAGTTGTACTAAAACATTTGATAGACTTTCGAGTGCCGTGTACCACATAAAATCCATTTGAGGTCAGTAAGCACAACCAGAATTCATACATAAGGCGCACCGGATTATAAGGGGCACTGTCGATTTTCAGAAAATTAAAGGATTGATTTTAAGTGTGCCGTATTTTCCGAAAAATACGGTAATAACGACGGCCCGCTAGCATGCTCTACCAAAACTTGTGCTTTGTTGTGTATCTGACAGACGAAAGCTAAGCCAGTTCCACACCACTGACGTTGCAGCATTTTTACAAACCAATTCTGGTTCATCTGTTTCACTCAACAATCCGCTTTCGCCCTTCTCATTCTCCGCCACGCTTTTCCCGCCATGTGCGTATGAAAACAAAGGCACTGCGCATGCGCGTTTTACCCATATTTTATCGCGATATTTCATTTTCTTATCGTTGCCCAACATTATACCGGTATTACTATTCACTGGAACTAACTTCCATTAACAGTCATGACTAGGGATGGGTATCGTTTAGGTTTTATCCGATACCGGTGCCAAACCGGTACTTTTGAAACGGTGCCGGTGCTTAAACGGTGCTCAAACCGGTGCTTAAAGAATGGAGAACACAAACTTTGTCCAAAAACCTCTCATGTTCAGCTGTTTTTTTTGTAACAAGATAACAATGTTAGCCTTTTCTGCAGCTATAGGGCATATATGGTCTCATTCTTGGCTGGAAGCAGTGCTTAAACAATGGAAAAAACACAAACTTTGTCCAAAAACCTCTCATGTTTAACTGTTTTCCACTTTTTCTTTGGTCATTTTAGCCTTTTTGGCCAGGGTGAAGGGAGTATCTGCCATCAAACAAGAAGACAGCCGCATGTAACTACGACGGTGTTTGCTAGTTCACCTTACATGCATTAATGTAATAATGTGGTTAGCGTACTCAACGTTAATTACACACGAACAACATGAAGCTACTCACGCAGAGGAGAACAGCTGCTGCTGCCATCATCATCCGTCATCATTTCTGCTACACTGACAGGGCTAGGGGCCAGGACTCTACTCTTCGGGTTTTTGGGGGATGTTGCTAACGATAACAGGCACCACACCCGCAGTAGATGTGCACGGTGTGAGGTCTCGCAGCAAGCTATCAAACACGGTGCATTTCTCGGCTTTAAAAAAAACGCTATGCGTCGCCAGGTGTTTCATCAGATTTGAGGTGTTACCTCCTTTGACAGTATCACAGTATCAGCTTAAAGCACTTGTTGCAGGCTGCTGAGTTTGCATCTTTTGCTGTGAAGTACAGCCAGACTTTTGATCGCTTCGCCTTGGGCATTTTTAATCTGTAGCTCTGCTCTAAAAGAACGTACGTACCTGGCCCCGCCTACTATCCTCGGAAACGTAAAATGATTGGCTAGAATTGGCTCAGGAAAAAAAAAGCACCGAAATAAAGCACCGAAATGTGCGCTGCTTTTCGGTCTGGTTACTACCGTTTATGTCAGGACCGGTGACATAAACGGTGCCATCATGGCACCGGACACTGGTACCCATCCCTAGTCATGACACATGAGTATGCATGCTATGAATTTTACTGCAGGCCAGTTCCATGAAACTGTAGATAATGTGGATGCCAGGGAAGTCGTGTCTGTCACCAGGGAGATGACAGCAACCCTGCACTGAGCCGAATCTACAATACCATCTGTCATCAGAAGTTCACAGAACACTGGGTAAATAAGCTTCCATCAGGGCCCTGCACACAAAAATGTCCCTTACCACTTTGGAAAAGCAGTTAATTAAACTAAACTTAGGTTATTCAGCACCAAGCAAAATACTTGCAACGTGCATCACATACACAAGGAAACGTGTTTCTGACACTTGATTTAGACCAGAGGTTCCCAAAGTGGGGGCGCAGAGCCATTGCGGGGGGGGGATTGAATAAAAACAAAAAACAATGCTTGGACACTGCTAGCATAATGGACAGGTTTTTTGACGGGGCTCCCACACAAACGCAGATGAAGCATCGCCAAATATGCTTCCAAACTAACTTCCTTCCAAGCCAAAGACTAGAAAATATGATGAAGCATATCTTGCCTTTGGCTTCACCTGCGCAATGGTGGTGCCAGGGTAGGTTTCCCCAAAAGAATCTGTTTCCCCTGCGTCGGGAACACGCCTTGAGCTGTCCAAATCATGGACAAACAGTATCCCACAGTCGTTTATGTTGTTAAACATATTTTGCACAGAGAGACATTTTTTGAAAAATGCATTAATGGCAATGCTGAATATTCTTACACAGTAAAAAAAAAACCCAAAAAACCAAAAACAACTATATGTTAAATAATTGCACCATAAGGATGGTTTGTTTATTTGTTTATTTTACTGCAACCTGTAATTTATTGCAGTTTACTTTTATTTGTTTAATTGTTTACAAAAGGTTTGAGGTGTGGAATAAACTGCAATGGAGGCGAAGACCTTCTTGTACAACAAAGGGGGGCCGAGCAAAAAATGCTTGAGAACCACTGATTCAGACTGTAACCAGCACTAGGATAAGTATTTCTTTATGCAGATACAATCACTGGGTTTAAGTTTTATTGAATATGACATGATGTACATTTTGGAAATGATGGTCACATTAGAGTAAAAAAACAAACAGCCTCAAGCAGGATATGTTAAACAGCCAGCCTGTCTCATGATTTACACCTCACAACAGTTTGAGTCACACTCACCCTTCAATCAACATTTTGCACATCCAGAACACTAAAACGACGTCAGAAACTCAGCTCACTGCTGAGAGACGGGACTAAGCAAAAGGTCACATCATGGTGAATGCTTCACTCTCACGTGCATTTCCTGTTGGGATCCATCGATCTCCGTGTTATCATGCAGTCCTTCCTACAGACAGACTGGAGTGTTCCCCTAAGGCAGTGGTTCTCAAACCTTCTCCCATCAAGCAGCCGAAAATGTTCCACATCACATATTGGTTGTTAAAAATAGATTCATGATCATGATTAGGATCTCAGCATCAGCAATGCCTTTTTCATGTATTCGTCCCTCCAAAAATCCCATTTATTAAACTTAGTTTGATTCCAAATACCCCCTCACCCTTTTCCCATTGATCTGCACCCTACCTGCAGGTGCTCCCACCAGACTGACCCGCCCCACAGTTTGACAACCACTGCCCTACAGGTTAGAGTTTATTGCGGAGGTTTGGGAAATCTCTGCACAGACCTCAGCTCCACTGTCTCCACTGCAGCAGGTGATAATGTAATTGTGATCTTCTGTAGATTGTAGGGCTGCTCTAACCAGAACACACAGCAGGTGGAGAGCTGGTTAACATTAATGTTGCCAAAACAGGGACTACTGCCACAAACTGCTGCCCAAGATGGTGGAGCTTAATGAAGAACTACCCAAAAAAGCAACTGCGTCATATATTATCACAAAATATTATCACTGATTAATCTGTGTTATGTACTGTAATTCCTGTGTGCCTTCAGGTGAACATCTCCTCTCACTATTTCTCTGCCACGTCTCATGTGTCAGATTGTCTGAACCACTGGCAGGAACGTTATTTCTCTATTTTTACCCATCAAGAAATGTTTTCATCCACAGAATTTTAATATTTTGTCAGGCAATTGTGAAAATAGTTCCCTCAGATGTATTTATATTTGAAGCAGAAGACTGAAAAACAAAACAGTCTTTCCTTTTCTTCTTCTTGCCTCTACCTCTCACATCCCATTCTCTTAGCCTCTGTATGTTCCCTCCTTCACTTCACCTTGCATCCTCTCACGTTACCTTCCCTTCTTCATCTCCTTCCCTCCCTTCTCTCTCCCTCTCTCTTCTTGTCCATCGCTGCTGCCGGTGTTTGACAGATTAGCTCTCATCTCACCATTACCATTACCTTACATGGAGACACTCACCCATGAAACTCCTTACATCAAACATGACATTCAACACACAATGTGTGTGTGTGTGTGTGTTCCTCACTAGCTATCTTTGTGAGGACTGAAATCTGCATTCTACTATACTTGTGAGAGCCAACAGTCACTTGTGAGGACACACTCACCGGTCCTCACAAGGTTGAAGGCCTTTTTGAGGCTCAAAATGTGGTTTTAGTGTCAGGGTTACAGTTAGGTTATGGTTAGGTTTAGGGTAAGGGTCAGGGTTAGGCATTCATTTTTAATGGTTAGGGTTAGGGTAAGGGGCTAGGGAAAGCATTATGTCAATGAAGGTCCTCACTAAGATAGCTGAACGGGTTTGTGTGTGTGTGTGTGTGTGTGTGTGTGTGTGTGTGTGTGTGTGTGTGTGAGAGTGAGAGAGAGCGAGAGAGAGGGAGTGTGTGTTTTACTACTCATCCTGACGAGGACGGCAAAACTCAGTCAGTTAAACAAATTATGTTTACTCCCTGCCATCCTTCTGCACTACTCTCTCTCTCTCTCCCACACACAAACACACACTCACACACACACACACACACACACACACACACACACACACACACACACACACAGTTATGTATACACAAATGTGATATCTAATTAATCAGGAGCTAAATGCTAGTAGTTAAAACACTTTTGTATCAGTGTTTGTTTTACACATGTGCACCAGAGTGTAAATACAATAACCAAACACACACACACATCCAAATAGATTGTGTCTATTTTTATCACCCCGCTGACAGCACCCAGTCCCACTGTTCACACTAAGCTGAGCCACGTAATTGGCTGCGATCTATCCTCTCTCTCTGCCCTTCACTGTCTCTCTCTCTTTAATTCTGCTTTTCCTCCCTCCCTCACTCTTGCTTTGATGCCCCTCCATCCTATAGTTTGTAGTTACCCTGGCGAGTTGAGCGTTCAATGCTAAAACCAAGCTTCCATTTTCTGCCTCAGCAGGAGGGCTGAACTGCAGCAGCGCTGAATCACAGGCTGTGTTTACACTGAAACCAGAGAGAGAGAGAGGCATGAGCGAGGGGAAGGAGAGAGGCACGGATTGGTGAGGAAGAGTGGACGTAGGAGGAAGAGAGGCTAATAAGGAGGACGGAGAGATAGGAGTGTTTGGGAGAGAGATGGAGACAAAGAGAAGTAGACAGACAGAGATGGGCAGAAAGATCTCTGGGGTATTTTTAGGTTTCTATGAAGCCTGTTATTTAACACCTGCTGGGCTTTGCTGAAAAGGAAAGGAAAGGAGTTCAGTATTATTTTATGAAGCCAAAAGAATTATCAAGTCTTTTTACTGAACCCAAACTATTATGACATAGTTTAGTGAATATAAAGATTATAAATGAGGGTATAAACATTATAAGAAACTAAATGTTAAAATCATCATATTTGATCATAATTGAAAGTAAATTGAAGAAAAGACTGACAGTTCGAGAACTGGTGTGTGTGTGTGTGTGTGTGTGTGTGTGTGTGTGTGTGTGTGTGTAGGTGTGTGTAGGTGTGTGTGTGTGTGTGTGTGTGTGTGTGTGTGTGTGTGTGTGTGTGTGTAGGTGTGTGTGTGTGTGTGTGTGTGTGATTTGAGGGTGGTGGGGTCGTCGTGGTTAAATATTTTATGAAAAAAAAATGTTAAAAGGTGGTTTCGCGACCTCACTGTCATATGAACATATCGTCTTTTACTGTGCGATCACATAATGATAACACAGATGAAACTGAAAGTCATAAAATAAGGCAATTAAAAACTGTAAAGACACCTGGCCTTGGAAAGTAGGACAAAGATATTCAGTGTCTCCTTGTGTATTTAAATTGTAAGACGGTCCAAATAGAATCAATTTTGGGTCATGGCCGCATGTCACATGAGCCCAAACGTGGCCCATATGTGAAGCTTTGTACTGGCGACATTTAGCCTTGATTGACCACAGATCAGCCTTATTAAGCCATATGTGTGATGTATTGTGACTTTTGGAATATATGGCCCACAAAAAAATTAAAAATAATTAACAATAAAGTAAATGAGCCAAACACCGCCCAAAGCAGCTTCAAATGCCTCGGGTACCTGGATACTACTTCAGATGAAGATCGTGACTACCGTCATGAGAAAAAAAGAAAAAAAAAACTTGTGACCCTTGGCTAAAGTGAGCTTTTCTTCAAACAGTAAAAGCTAAACTGATCAACAGGTTTGTAAGTGTGTTAGCTTCTTACTGTCTCAGACAAATAAATTAAAAAGCTTCAAGTATTTTAATCCTCTAAAGCTCCAGGCTAGAAAACATCTCCACCACAAAGAATAAGAAAAAACACTTGGAGCCAGCTGGTAACATCTCCACCACCGTAATCTGTCTTATCAAGATAGACACGAGTCTCTCTTCCCATCACAAAGCCAAACCGAGATATGAAAAAAACTCTTCAATGAGTCAGAGGTACTCTTTTTGAATATTTTCTAAAAGCTTCTGAAACTTCTGAAAATCTAAGCTAAAAGCTAAAAAGCCATCTTCATAAAATTCAGTGCAACAGAAAAGTGTTTGTGTGTCTGTTTTCTTCTTCTGCCTTCTTCATTGAGTGTGCCATGCTCTGCAGCCTTCACAAAATGGGTTGTATTTTAATAAGAATATAAAGCCTGATCTCAGTACAGCACCCGCTCAGATGGAAAGGGTTAAGGGGCTTTGCAAATTCCCAGAAGAAAATGTTCCAGAGTTCCAAACGATTACAGAGACTTAATTCAGACTGGGATTTGTGAGTCATGAAGATCTCTGATATGAACAGCAACAAGAATGTGGAAGAAAGCAGGGACAGTGAGTTAAGATGAGAGGAGGAGCAGACAGGAGCAATCAGGGTTCACAAGAACAAGGGGCACTGATTTACCTCCCTGTCGTGTCTGTGCACGTGCATGTGTGCATGTGTGCGTGCACTCACACTGTGTCTGATGGACAGTGAAATGGAGGGTAAATCTACAGCGGCTTCACCTTACAGCAACCTCCATCTGCTTCTCCCACTCTCTGTCACATGCAGCTCTACAGCAGTCATGTATTCCTGCCGGTAAAATCCCAAGTCTCTTAATCTCAAAGGGGCCTGACACACAAAGACACCCTTTGGCCTTTGAAAGGCTCCACATGATTCAGGAGAAGCCAGCCGGCAGCAGCCTTAACCCTGTATGACAGACAAACAGAGCTGCATGAGGCTTTGCGGTACACGGCACGCTCTGACAGTCCACTACATCATAAGGGACGAAATTATTATCTGTGTTTTGGAGACATGTTTTTTTTATTGTCAAACCTGAGTGTGACATTAATTAGCTTCAGCTAACCAGCTCCAAGATCAGCTTCAAGCATGTTCAAAACCTCCCAAGAGGTTTCAGTGATTGAATCCTGAAACCTCTTGTGCACCTCTTCAGAAAAATAAATGTGTGTAACCGTGATGAAGACCACAGTGGGTGTGATTGCTGTGCCTGGTGTGCTGTGCAAGCATGTGAACCAGTACAACCAGATTTATTCATTTACAACTATCCTCTTAGGCTTTTTTTTCCCATTGCAATAACTTTGTTTCAATAAAGTGTTGTTCAACATTTATTAACACCAACTCTGAGATGATCTGCTCAGCGCAGTAGTTTTTGTTTAAAGAAGTCCGACACAGAAATCTTAGAAATCTGTCAATAACTGATGTTTTGAATGTGTAATTACAAAGCCAAGTGTGGGATTCACTCGAAATCCTACTTCAGAATCCTCAAAACTGATACAAGCTAATTAATGATCAACATTTTATTCTTTTTGCTTCGCTTAAGAAATTACACTTAAAAAAAGTTACAAAAAAAAAGTATCATTTCTCACCATTTTTGATCTTGCATATTTTTACTGAGCGTGTCCACCACCAACACACACAAACACACACACACACACACACACACACACACACACAGACCGTTGCTGTTCTCATGTGTCCCAAATTGTACTGCACCATCCATCAGCATGCTGTCAGATATGACCTTCAACTTGAAAAAGGAAAGGAAAATAATAAAGAAAATAGGAGAAGGAAGGGCATGAAAGGAGAGAGACGGGGAGAGAGCGATGGAGCGGCTGACACTGCTATGGAAACAGGAAAAACTGAGTGTAATGTCATGAGCATTAGATCACATCCCTGCTGAGATTAGCACGCTGATATGCATATTGGATTTACACTGGAGTTGTTCTTGTTATGTGTCCTCGCACTGACAGTCCTCCGGGGGTCCGCACCGGCAGAGACTCATATTCAATTTAAACTTGACACGTTTCACCATTTTCTCATTAATCCCTCAGATGTCAGATCACATATGAAGACTCACTCCGGTGGCAGGGCAGAGGAAAGAAACAACCCCCTTGTTACACTTCAGAGTTATCTGCTCTGAGCCTTTAATTCTACTGAGTCTTGATTCGTGCTGTCCTCTGAGGGAATGTGGTTTGTCATTTCAGACAGCTACGTTTGTTTTACATCACAAGGAAGACACAATGTCCAGTTGTAAAACTCACCCGATGTGTTTTTTAAATAAAGTATATCCCTCTTTATAGTGCTAATCATTAATTTAGCATTTAAACTCTAAAATAAATTCATGGCTTTAACCAATTTAATTGATTTACTCAATGCTTGACTGCTTTAATGTGCAGAAGACACCATTTTTAGGAACAGATTTTGTTATTTAACAGATGCATTACCCTGAGGTGTTATACTGCTTCATTTCTCAGTGTGGAGTTTTTTTAACTGAATTCACACATTGCTCCTGTCATCCTTGACAAATTAGAAACATCTACATTAAGCTCCTGACATCTTGACAAAAACAGGTACTTTGGGTTTGGGGTGCAGTTGGAGGCAATCATTTTTTACACCGCTGTTAATTTCTCCACTAGTGTGACAAAGCAAAGACACAGCAATGCCTTATTTCAGTAGAAATGTAGGTCACACTTCTGCCATCTATTTAGGAAAAAAAAAAGATCATCACACAATTTTTTGAGAAAAAGATTGTACAAAAATAAGCTGGAGAGAAATCACGAGGAGGCGAGGTGAAAAAGAGGAGGAGGAGAAACAAATTAACACCATGATTACAGTATTTGTGGTGTGTTTGTGTGGGTGTGGACATTACAACGTTGGGTAAAAAAATAACATTGAGATTAACTAGAAAATGAAACGGCAAAGCTGACACTGATTTTGAATCCAGCATTTGGCCATTACAGTAACATTTTAGCATAATGGAACCAAGAGATCTAAAATGGGGAAGAATTACGATAAATATACACCTCAAAATTATAGTAATTTAAGTTGCTATTTCTGCAGCAGTAGTGCTGTTAGTGCTGTCGTGTTGGCACACCGTGGCTGAATAAGCAGGGGGAAAAAAGGGAAACACCTCCAAAGCAGTGAGAGTGGAGAAGAAATGAAATTTGCTAAGAAGGACCTCCTGCAGGTTGTATAATGAAGTACGGATAAGCGTCATTCATTTAAATGTAGTGTCTTAGGATGAAAACAGTCCACCTGCAGAGCACCTGCAACAGGGAAAAGAAAGCAGGAAGGAAGACTACAAAGTGAGTTCAGGCGGGGAAAACAGGCTGCCTGGTTGGACGGGCAGATGGACGAGGAAACAGATGGGTGAATAGACGGAGGGATTGGGGGTATAGCTCTACACTGGGAGATTAAGCTGCAGATTAATTCTTTAACCAGACAGGACGGAGAATTTCCGCTGGAATGTAAATCAAGATTTATGATCTGGATTCCTGTGACTGGCTCTTACCTGCTTTTCTGTAACTGGAGTGACAGCGTCGTTACATAACAATCCTTGTTGGGTATCAGTAAGAAAAAGCACTTCCAAAAACTAAAGCAGGTGCCTACATGACAGCTGCTACAGATCAAAACACAATCACATAGTACAAAAACAACTTCCAACTTCTCCCAACAAATGAAGCCTCAGAGGAAATTAGAAATGTTTCAGACTCTTTTTTGAGCTGCCTTGCAGGTAGAGGTCTAATCACAGACAAAGGTAATGGCCAGACTGCCTGCTGAACAACTAGATGGTCTGTATTTGTTCACATACAGTAAATAATTCGTATTTGCTGATTTTTCCACATTTGAAGGAGCAAAAAGACATATGTAAAATAATTTTACTCTTAGATTTATATATGTGTAGAAATGGACTTTGACATACATATTTAACACACCAAGACGGGTTTCATCCTATATTTGTCTTGAATCACCACGAAGAAGCTGGAGCTGTTGTTGTCCCTCTGGCAGCTTCCCACAAACTAAACACATACATTAGATTAACTGGTCATTCTTCACAGAGCTTCAAGACTGACAGATGACTGGTAGAAGCCACAAGGGTACCATTACTTTATTTTACTTTATTTCAAAGAAATAATCAAAATGTAAACCGTGATTAGTTGCAACCCAAACAGGTGCAAACTCCAGCTTTAGTATCCAGAGCCTTTGTTGTGAATCACATTTTCAGCCGTGTGTTTGCAGAGCTTTCAAAAATCTTTTCTCTGCCGTCTGACAAAAGGAGCAACAAATGTGTCAGAGGTAGCAGAAAATGGGAAATGCATCAAAGTGCTGTACTGAGAGTAAGTGTGGAGGTGGGGATGTGCTCTTGCTCACTGTTTGCTAATGGGATGTGAAGCCTATTGTAATGCTCTCCATACGATAACAGTCACCACAAAACAATGCATCACTGCAGCCGCATTAACACATTTCAGTCTATTATCACAGCCACCTGCTTCAACTGCTCTTTTGCATGTCTGTTGTCTGTCTGCCTACCTGCTTTAAGCCAGTCTGTGTCTTGCTCACTGTATGAGTAAGAGCGCACAAGCCAAATAGTCTGCTTGCCTGTCTGTCCACCTGTCTCATTCTACCAGGCTGGTGTTGTTCTTCTGCTTGTGCAACCACATGTATTTTAATAAAATGTATACAACTTCCAACACACAATCACACTGAACTCGCAGCCCACACTCAGACTGGAAAGGGTGACGAAAAAATAATTAAAGTTTTCTGGATACAATGTTAACAAAGCATAAATATGGGAGAAATGTAACACTTATCAAAACGCTCTACTCTCCTAATCTGTGCTTCCTATTCACTTTGTCCTTGAAGCTTTCGCAGCTTTTCGGGCGGCTAATATTTTGAAACCACTGCAACTTCACACACAGTCCCTAATATGCTGAAACAATGCCAGTGCTGTTGTGAGCACATGTAATGCAGAAGATAACTGCCTCCTGAAAACATCAGAACTTAACTTTAAACATGTAGATATAAAGGCAGCACGTCTCTCTCTGTAAGTACCAACAATTAGCTATAAAAGGTTAGCTTCAAATTGTGAGGGGGAGCATACATCTGTGCAGTGCTAATTCAAAAAAAAAAAATAAGTAGAAGAAAATATAAATCTAGTAATATGTACTAGAAAGTTTATATGACCAGCTTAGATAAGCTGACTTCGATTGTGGGGATGGGGATGAAGCGTTCCTTGATTATATTTTCCAGCATGACAGGCTTAAACCTGCAGAACATTAATGCACTGTAAGTGCATGTAATCAAAAGTGATAGTAGTGTTTCCCACACAAAGACTTTAGTCATACTCATTCATCCCATGTAATATTAACAGCCACCTGAGTACATTTCACTTTCACTGACAATTCTGTTCGTCTTATTTTGAAAGTTTTTGAAAGCCTAGAACTTTCCCATCTCATGTTTCCCTACCACGATCAGGTTGTTATTGTGGTCCACTATGTGATTCAGCTGCTTTTCAAGAAAGGATGTCAACCTGCAAATGTACTCCAATGTAACCATCAATTATTTCTGCCCAAGAGGTCTACTGTGAGCTGGAGAGCCACTTTAACCAGAACCTGCAGCGGGTGGAGAACTAGTTGATGTGCAGTAACAAGGACTACAGTAACTAGCTGCTGTCCAACACACTGGAGCTGGATAGGATGAAGTATCAAAGCCTTATTTGGGATCAAATGTCAGAACTTGGCACTGAAATCTGTTTCTGTCACTAAATATTTTTGACGATAACTTATCTTAATTCCAACTTGCTTGATTCTAATTCTGAATTACAAGGAGCTTAGTGGGAAATTTACATGGTACTCATTGTGGCAATGACACTATGATGGAGTTCTTTGTGTTTTTTTTAAAGAGCTATACTATCTCTGGAATATTTGGTGGAGCTCTTCACTGCAATCAGATCTGGGGCAAACTCATATGTATCAGTAAAATTCTGGTTTTTAATTTGAGGGAACATTTGACTATGTACAATAACTGCATGTCCAGCTGGATGTTGTTGTTGTTTTTCCCTCTTTAGCCTGTTGGAAGAGAATGGAAATGCCCAGAGCTGGAATGAGTCTAGGCCACAGCAAGAGAAACATGAAATATATCTGATAATGGCTGCACAGGATGACCTTGTGCAGTCCCCGGGTGCAGATGGAGAAAAAACAAAGATGTAGCGGTAAACAGCACAGGAGCAGCTTCAGAGCTATTTTTTTAAACTGGCTCATACTGTGGATGATGAGAAACACAAATGTGATCCCCAAAAGCCCACCTGGCAGAGGGATTCAAGGGCTCACCTGCTAGAAACTGCTAGAAATATTATGCTTTACCATAACATTATTTATGTGTGTGATGAGTTCATGTCTCAGTAGTACATAGTAAACATTCAATTTCAACTACAGAATGTATCCAGTACCTAAAAGCAGCTACGTTGCAGGTGAAATTAAGTAGAACCTCTTAAAGACAGCTCTACATTCTTGTAAAACTCAAACTCAATAGTTAATTTGCACTGACACAGAGCCAGTGATTCAACCAAGAGCTAAACACATTTCCTTTTTTTTTTTTAAATCATATTTTTATTGAAGAAACAAAAAAAGACTTGTTACAATAAAGTGCATTGATATTATTTAGTCAAAAAAAAAAAAAGCTAAACACATTTCCACCTAAACATTGTGGCTATGGTGGGGCTTCTGTAAGAAATTCACCAATGTTTGGCAAATGCAGTCCATTCTGTATGCCATGACTTTCTGCCGGTAATGCTATGTTGATGTTAACATTTCTCAAACCTGGCAAAATGTGGGCTGACTCCTGAAAGCCAACAATGACAACAATTTCCATTGGTGGAAAAGCGGTATCAGTGACTCTGAACCCAGATAAGCTTACTCCATTGTGCTGAGGACTGTTGAATGCCATCAAAGGTCAGCATCTACTGCACTATTCCTGACCTCTGACGAGCTCTACATGGTTTAAGTCTAACAACAAAGTGCAGGCAGGGATGTTGGAACTGTGTTAGAACTGTCTATGGTGCTTAAACCAACTGGAGGGGCTCACATTACTGACTTTCTACACTGTACGTATCTTAGAACTATTAATGATTCTGAAATCATTGATAGCTCTTCATCACATCTCTCCACCATACTGGAAACATGCTGGACCCTTGAACGAGGGTCATGATCCTGAATGCACATTAACATGTTTAAACTGCAAAGCACAAGCAGCAGTGCAGGAGCTGTCCATGGTGTTGACCAAGGTTAACGCAAACACAAACTGAATTTAAACTAAAACAAGGTGTAAAAATACACTTTTTGCAAACTGAAGGCAAAAAAATAGGCTTGACAAAAAGACTGAACAATACTGTGTACTTGGAAAATTTAAATTAAATAAAAACACAGTTTTTAAAAAGTTTAGTTAGCCTTTGTCAGTGTTGTCACACCCGATAGTTCTTATATTGTTCCCCTGAAAAATACTTTCCATATTATAATATTTCAGCTCTTACCAAAGTGGATCATCTGCCTCCAGCTCACCCTGTCCCTAGTAATCTGCTCTGTCACACCATCCCTCTGCATGTCCTCTTTCACTACATCCATGAATCTTGTGTCATCGTCTGTTTTTCCCCATGCCTGGTATCTTCAACATATCCCTGCTCTATGAAAAATGAACTAAAGCTAAATATTTTCAAACTATAAATACCAAGTAAAAAAAAACACTGATACAAAATGATATACACTCAAGCTACAGCAAGTCAAAGCTTGCTCCTGCAATTTACCCATGCTGTAACCACATTAGTTCTTTTTGTTGTACCTGAAAGATTTTAGACAGCAGTGAGGCCCTAATGAGCGCTCTGTGGTCCTGAATTCACAATAGCATGTTTAACCACAAAGTACAACCAGTTGTGTTCAAGCTGTTCAGGTGTTCCAGGTGCTAACACCAAACAAAAGAGGGTCTGATTTCAGAAAATCCTTTCTGAAGAAGTGGAAACTATAAGTGGATCTGAAAATGCACTGACTCCATCTATTCTGCTGAAAACAAGTTAGCCCCTCTAAGGAGCTCTCTGTGGTCCTGAATTCATTTTAACATGTTTAAATCTAACCACAAGCTACTGGACTTGTTTATGGTGCTGTCACCATACTATGGGCACCCAAACACCTGTATGTCAGGCTCCCTGCTGCACGGTGTAGGAGGTTTCTGTGGTTCTGACATTACAGTGACCACGTGAAAACTCATCAATGCCGGCCCCTGTGGAGCTCTCCATGGTCCTGAATCCTCCACTTCGTAGCTTGACTGAAGCTACCATCTGCAGATATTTTCAGTTTGCCCTTTCAGATCTTTCTGTGCAGAAGCTCTCTCAGTGTGGAGCTGTCCCTTTTACCTAACCACTCCTTGGCTCCTTCACTTCTGTTAACAAAAATCCCAGACAAAGAACCTGTTGTGCATTGCTCCTCTCTGCATCTTCCAGCTTTTACACAACAGCATTTGGCCTGATTGTTTTTATGTTTCTTGTTTCCCCGGGATGTTTTGCTTGCACAATAAATGACCAGGTGTGATGGTTCCCAAAGCACCTGCTTCTTTGAGCACGGAGCTGCAGAAGTTAAAGGCTCAATAAAAGCTATAATTATGTTTTGATTTATATCCAACACATTCTGGGAACAATGCCTCTTGTTTTCCCATTATTATCCGGCCCCCTCTGCCCCTCTCTACACCTTCTCCTGTTCTCTGCACCTCCTCCCTTCCTGTGTCACCTTCTCCTCCCCACCCTCGTCACCTCTCCTTCACTCTTGTTCTCATCTCCTAGCCTCCTTCATAATAGATGCGGTTGTAACGGCAGTCAGCTGGAGCGGCATGATGAGGCCGCTTTAGAAACGGAGAGTGAGACAGAGAAACAGAGAGCTCCCCAAAATGGGTTCTTCTATCACTGCGCTCCCACTCGCAAACACGCACGCAAACACGCACGCATGCGCGTGAACGGACGCATTCATTCACGCGCGCGAAACCTAGCGTGCGTGCACGCACTCGCGCATTCCCATACACAGGCACGGCGGGGCTGCCAGCCTGGCCGGTGCACCCGGAAACCAATACAAGCGCCAAAGAAATGTCCACAGCGCTAAAACAGCAGTTTGTCTTCGAAGCAGCGGAGAGTGCAGCTTTTTGGAGAGCTCTAAATAAACTGTCTGTAGCCTCAGAGAACGGCAGAGTCCACTGACAGTGCCCCCACAAAAAACACAGAGAAGTCGCACACTGAGCTGGGTTATGGAGGAGCCTAATCAGATTACAGCGATGATTCATTTCCTGGGCACTAAGAATAAAACTACTGTTGGCTCTAACATGAGCCTGCCATCCCCGTGGCAGGGGCGAAAAAAATTAACCGCATAGCAGAGCTCGGTCCCACTGAGCATCCTCTGCGAGCATCACACACACACACACACACTGCATTATTAACAGCCGATCAATCAGCCTTACCTTCATCGATCACCAACTCCTCTCCTCCTGATGTGTCTCTTTTCTACCCCCTCCACAAAAATCCTCTCGTCTTTCTCCCCCGATCAGTCCACTAATGGAAAACACAGTGAGGACTCCCCTCTCAATAAAATGCTTTAAAGCCGATCGGGCTCAGCACCTTATCCCAACTCACGGTCTCCACTCTTGCGCGACTCCTTCCCTTGCACACGAAGCGAGAGGAGCTATCTTGGTAGTTTTCTTTGTTTGTTTGTTTGTTTGTTTGTTTTCTGGTGCTGAAAAAAAGCGGTGTGTGTGTGTGTGAGAGAGTGTGTGAGCGAGCTCGGGCAGCGGAACAGACGCTCGCGCGGTTAGGCAGCAGAAAAGAAAAAAACGGGGCGAAGCAGGGATCCAGGTGCCGGTGGGCTTGCCGTGCACAGCCACGAGAAACACTCCTGTACACGTAGATCCTGGAAAGAGCAGGATGGGTGGGTGGCAGAGGGGAGGAGGTCACACGGCTGTTGATAAAACTCCTATTCGCCTCAAAAAGCTCAAGTAACGTTACTCCAATAGCGTATTTAAAGTAACGGGCACGGAAGAGCTATCCGCATCGATGCTGGAGACCAAGGCTCAGAGAAAAGTGGTGCTGGGGGGTTAAAGAGCTTTAATTCCGATAATCTGAAGTCCCCGTAGAAATCCTGCTCCGGCTTGTGCTTCAAAACCCAAATACTGCCAGGCTGCAAGAAACTACACCCACCGACACTGAAGGTGTCCTTGAGTACAAAAATAGGAGCTTCACTTATCCACGCATCCGCTTTAGGGGCTCTGAATGGCTGGACTGCTCCCAGAATCATGCAGGTATCCCTCCAGTAAGGGCCCCTTTTAAACAGATAACCTAAAACAATTTCACTTTCCAAACATTCCAGGTGATGAGCGTCGTTTCCGTCCGTCTGCACGCCCAGCTGGAAGCTGCCAGTCCTTTTCTTTTCCCCAAAGAGGATGAAATCCCGGTCCGGGCGGTGTCCGGCAGCTCCGTCCTCCGTTATCAATTATAAATCACACCGCTGACTCTGATATTCCGACGACGTGCTCCGAGAACATTTTTAGGGAGGAAATGCACTTTCAGAGAAAACTAGCAATCTTGTAGCGATGGCTAAAGCTGCACTTTTAACAAGCTACGCTCTTGCTTCACGTTAGTGGAGGCTCGCAGATCCGCAGCAGGCTCTGCATGCCGAAAGTCGCTTATCTTTTGAGGGAAAATCAGCCCACGGCTGGAGACGGCGATAATCCTTGTCGAGGCTCCGAAACGTCACATTGTCGCTCACATTTCCTCCGTCGTGCGGTCAAATCCTCCGCTTACACCCGCTCAGTGTCCGACCGGTCTTCGGTGGCAGCTGCGGCTGGGGCTAATTCCTCAGGAGACGGTTAAAGTTTGCAAATCAGCCACAGAATCCAGCGCGTGCTTCCCGCCCGTCGGAGGCGGCTGTAGGCGCACTGGCTGGCTCACGAGGATGACTGACGGCAGAGGGAGGGGGGCACGAGAGGCTGCTCGAACAAAAAGACACACCCATGGAGTATCTATCTATCTATCTATCTATCTATCCCATGCTGCTGCTTAAGCCCGGTTATAGTCAACATATGTGTGCAGTTTTTGCAGTTCATGGGTAAATGCAAGGTGCCTCACTCGTTTCACTCATTTAACAATGCAGTGCAGTCGACATCAATTAAAAATCTTGATTAAAAAAAAAACAACCGCTTATTGGTGTTTTTTTAAAATTTTATTTTATTGAGGTTATCTGTTTAGAAAGATGACCAAAATACTTTTAAAACTGAAAATACTCAAAGTAAAGGGCACAAAATGCCAGAGGTCAGAAGAAGGTGTAAAAGGTAACTGTTAAAGAGTGATGGAGTCTAACAGGTGTCACATTTTCTTACAAGTCAGAAAACCTAAGCCCACTTCCTGTGGAGTCCCAAAGGCAGTAGGCTACGTTACCATACCAGCAACAAAAGATTGTCAAGAAATTACCATCAGCTCTGATGTAATATTCAGTCAGCTAGCTAGCCAGCTACAGGTCCAGTTCTCTTTCCCCCACTGAGGGATTGGCTGTGCTGTTAGCTTCCTTACCACAGCATAAGTATTAACTCACATGTAGCCCTCAAACTTTTTATGCCATACCCTGCTTCAAAAGCCCATATGGGTCAAGGTGACAATTTTTATTCAGTTGACATGATCATCATCAGCAAACTATTTTTTTGTGTTAATTTTCACTCCAAAAATCATATTTTCTCCACATTATCAACAACCCATTTGCAGTGGCACTCTGACCAATCAGTGGTGCCGCTCCAATAGTTTAAGAATGAGAGTTCTCATTTATAAACCCCTCAGGATTATAGACTCTCAAGCTGTTTCTTATTCTGTAAATTATCATCCCATTGAAGTAAAAAAAAGTACAGACATATCTGCATCATATGAGTGTGTAGTATCTCTTAGTTGCTCAGTTAGAATCATTGTTCATTCATCACTTCTGGTTTGAAAAGAAGGAGAAACAGTTATTGATAACATTCAACTCCAGACTTCACATTGGGACGTCAGTGTGGCTACGTCTATCTTTGATAAGGCAGACAGTGTTCAAACAGAATATGTCTTGATGCACGGTCAATCATCCATGTAAGGAAATCCCCAAAACATCTTGTCTTTCAGTAATAATTACTTGTTGTGTAATTTGATTTGTTAGCTCGGGCTTCTGTCCCAGCTGCTAACATGGAGTGGTCAGGGTTCATGACCCACACAGGAACCAGCCCCAGGTACCTCAATAACATTTCTCCATCTTCTTATTCATTACAGTAATGCTGGCTGCAAAGTGTGACACCAGCACAAATGACTGGACCAGGTTCTGGGAAGCTCTGTCATCCACCTTTATTTACAGTCTGTGAACTGAATCACCCTCTACTTAAAGTGCAGTGCCTGTATGATGCAGTGGGTGTTTTGCCTCTCCTGGTGCCATGCTGTTTCATCAGCCAATTAGGTGTCTACGTACCTACAACCCTTTACAATCACAAACAGACTGACAAAAGCTTGTTTAAAGAACGAAGAAACTTATTGCATCTGCCAGAGGATTCTCAAGCGCCTGGTATTAGCAGCAACAGATGAAAAGATGATGAGAAAATACTCTCACATTTGCAAGAATACACATTCATACTTTGAGGTCATTTGATTCTAGAATTAAAGTTTTTAACTTAAAAAGATAACTGTTGATTTAACTGCATGCTCAATATCTGGAAAGTTGACTGGCACCATTTAAATGTTGTCTAACTTGTCTATAATAACTCAGAAGAGGCTAGTTAAATGATCAAAATCCAAACCTTCAGTCTTAAACAGGAAGTACACAGGAGGCCTATCAGTCAGATTCACTTAGGTTTTAAGACAGTTCCTCCACGATCTGCACTCAATGCTTAAAACATTTTCTTTCATACAAAAACCAGTGCTGTTGGATTTATTTCCTTTTGTTTGTGTGTGTCTGTCTCTTGCTCTCTC
This sequence comes from Oreochromis niloticus, assembly GCF_001858045.2. Taxonomy (NCBI): domain Eukaryota; kingdom Metazoa; phylum Chordata; class Actinopteri; order Cichliformes; family Cichlidae; genus Oreochromis; species Oreochromis niloticus. The sequence continues at coordinate 37,095,716 of NC_031979.2, forward strand.
TCTTTTAAATAAACAGAGAACAGTTAACAGAAGATTAACTGCTATTTTTAGTGATGACCCAGGAAGAACATCTGTGCCTGCTCTTGTTTGCTGTGACTGACATACAGATGCACCAAGTAAAGAATGGGCTAAGGATGCTGAAGAAAGATGAGGATGAATGTGGGCGGGGGGGTTTAGGTGGCATGAGTGGTGGCTGCTGTTAGTAGTGCGGCTGTGAATTAGAATTAGCAGCATCTGGGGAGCATTATACGAGGGCTGAATGCTGAATATTGTATCGCTGTGTAAGTGGAAACGTGCTTTGCATATTTCTAGTAAACGCCAATACTGTTAACCTGAGGGAGCGTGAGGCGACACAGCCTTGGAAGACAAATGAAGTCAGGATGGATGAATAGTGACTTAAACCAAAGGATAGGAGATGAGGGCTGACACACACGCACATGCAAAAAGGTACACATACGCCGTACACATGCACTGCTGATGACTCAAGAGAAAAGTCAGAAAAGTAAACTGTTAAATAAAGAATGGATTCAGGGATCATAGCTGCCGCTTCTTCATTTACTTATGGTTTTACAGACTATGATGAGATCCTTCATAGCCAGTGAATATTCAGTATTGAACTTAATAAATACACAAAAGAGAGGAGGATGTCAAATCTCATTCCTTCAGTTTTTTGAAAATGTTCACACAGTATAATCTGTGACCTACATAAATGCATAGATTAACATGGCAGATTAATGCAGAGGATGGGAACTATTAGGAAAAGGATGGTGAATGTTAATGCCCCCCCTCACGTACCTGCTACACCCACAGGTTTAATCCCAGAAACCCATATGAGTAGACGAAGATTTCTGTCTCTGATGATTTGGTATTCATTTGAACTCTGGAAATAATGCACAGCTGAAGCCCCGAAGAATGCAGACGCTGAAGCGGTTGATTGCACTGATAAAATGAACAAGTGAACAGGTAAATGACCCACAGTGGTGACCGCGCTGATACAAGCCTCTGCTCTCTGCAGCCATAGGGTGACGGTACATGAAACGCGGTTTTTCAGTTAAACTGGAATCTATTAAACAGATGATTGCCATCAGAATCATTCACTGTAGTGTATTGTTGAACGTAATTAAAAAGCATGGGCTGTGACATGATGGGGCACTATTTTGACAAAGATGAGAGATTTTCTGTGAATTATGCAGGACTTAGTAAATTAAAAAGTCATGCTATCCAAACAATTGCAAATTGTATTGCACTGATTAAGAACTGTTTGCATTTTTGTCACTCTGTACAGAGAGAGAGAGCTGCTTACATGGAACATCCATTGTATCAGTGATGTTCTGTAAGGACCAGGTATGTGTATAAATAAAGCTTTTATTGAATTCAGGTTGAAAAAAAAACCCCCTACAACAATATTTTTAAAAAGTATATTAGACTATATAAATTACAAAAACTTTCAGCTGGTCCTGATTTCCCAAGTGTTTGTCACAGCAGCTGATATTTGATTTGGCACAGTCTTTACATTGGATGTGTTTCCCAATGCAGCTCCTCCCATTTTTCTGGGCTTGAGACTGGCACAAGGACCTGTGAGGAGTAGACTGTGTACCCCTCAAGTGGAAGACCAGAAGTTTATCCACAATGGGCTTCTGCAAACAACCAACAACAGCTGCTAGCCTATCAGGTTGACAAGCTCCGATCTTTGTTAACTGGATACAGGCGAGCCCGTGGAAATGACTGAAACTATAGATTCCAGTGTGTCATTATCGTGCTAGCTTTCTGAGACAACTGTTCTGGAATTTGTTTCTCAGAACTCAAATGAATACACTCCTGTCCATCTGACAGGAGTGGTATTCCTGCTCAGCATTATGCTAAAGGGATATTTGTATAGTCTGTGGACTCATCCAGGTTTTACATGTAGCATTATTACACAAAACCATGTGAAAAAGCAGTCTTAAATTTAAACAAAATAGATATAAAATTGCTACACGCAGCTACAGCCTGGAAATGCAAACCCTCTCTGGCTGTTTAAAGTGTGAGTTTGTTTAAAATGTGTTCTAGAAATCATCTGTGACTTGACTTAACATGAAGGCAGAAATAGCAAAACTGTGGTTTTGTACCTGTATACATTTGTGGCAAATTAATGTTGGTGGGGTATAAGAGTTATAAGTCATTTTCCTTAAAGGCTTTGCTTTGACTCTGACTTACCAATCTCATTTCTCTCTACAAAATGTAAAAAAAAAAAAAAAAAAAAATCAGTTTTTTAGAGGTCCGGATAGAAACAGATACTATTTTTTAATAGTTTTATCATAAATTCAACAAGTTGATGAATTACAAATTTCAGTTTTGTTTATCAGTTTCCTTCTCAGCAGTCAAACATGGTCCAAACCTAAAAATGAATCTCAACTGTTATCTCAGTTATCTCTTTCTTTTAAAATCAACAATAGATTCCATAAAATAAAGCAGCCAAACATCCAGCTGGACCGAGGACCAAACACAGCAAATTCTATTCAAGAGGCAATGAAAGCTTAATTGATTCGCTGTAATGTAATTACTTTTTTCCTCCAGATTTCTAATGAACTAAGTTAATGTCATTTTCTATTACGAGGGTGCTTAATAAAAAGTTCTGCACTTGACCAAATTTTTAATTTGGCTAACAAGTGATAAAGTAACTTCCATCTCACCAGCTGCCCTCTGAGAAATCATCTCCAACCGATGCCATCTGAATCTAAACAATGTTTTGCTGCCTTCTTTATTAAAAATCTTATGCGGGCGTCCTCCCAGATCCCAGATGGATCCCACAACAAGCAAAAAAACTCTCATTTTAAGTTTTTTTCCCCTTGATTCAAATTTGAGTTTTACATTTATGCTATGCCAGATAACCACAGGAACATACTACCAGCTTCTGAGAAAAATATCTTGCACAAGCTGTCAGAACCTGGCCTTTTCTTTACAGACTAACCTCAAAAAGCTGAAGGAAATAAAAACCTTAGCAGAAATTTGACTGATAGCTAACTGTGGCTTTCACACTGATGAACCTAAATGACACAAGTTATATATGAACATATTGATAAATGCGGCTTTCCAAAAGTGAAAGGAAATTCTTCATCATATTCTCAGTTAATTTTCACACACTGAGCATTTCAAATCTTCTTTGGTCAGTTGAAGATGCTGCTGACACCTCATAAAATCTCCTTTAAGTCTTATTCCAAAAGAAATTTAGAATTTAATCATATCAGCCTCACACTAGGCACAATGTTAAGACTCATCTCACCTTACAAAATGAAAAAAACAAAACAAAACCTCCCCGAAATTCATCTTTATGTCATTTCCATAAATAGTACATTATAGATGGATTTAGCCATGTGACATCACACATAGGGTGTGGACTCCACATTTCAAAACCTCAGCATTACATTTCATTACAGATCATAAAGTTAAAATACATATCACAACAAACTAATAACCAATTATTAGTATTAATTAATAGCAGTATTAGTTGTGGTGAAAGAAAGACGAGTGCTCACTGTGAAACAGATCAAACAGCTGAGTTCCTATTTTTTTAAATGACCTCAGATTTAGCTATAAAAATGTAAAAAAAATAAAAAACAGGATCTAAATAATTATTTAAAAAATAAAATAGTCAACGTTCATCATCGTCCATCTGTGGCTCCGATCACCAAACCTCCTCAGCTTTCCAGCTCAAGACTGTTTGACTATTTGCTCTGATTAGTTCTCCACACTCTGGACTCTGTTCAGTTCAGCTACGGTTGCTTCGCTGCTCAGACCAGCCAGCAGTCCGCCCTGTTCTCCATGCGTTTGGTCACACACTCAAAATCCCATCGTCAGCCCGGTAGTAATTAAGTCAGGCCCCCATACATTTATTTATCAATCACATCTAACTGCCTCTGGCTCTGTTATAGCAGCCTTTACTTCAAAATGTATGTAAACAATGGTGGTGGGTTTACATTCATTTCTATGGGCCCTCTGCTGTTCCAAAGGTCGTCTTTCATTACTCAATGAATAGTCCATGTTAGGAAAAGTTATGAAATATGAGATGATATGGTTTATCATCAGTTATCAGTTTAACAGCTAAATTTTCTTTGGTGGTTCTAGTGTTAATGCAGATAATGCATAAGTAGGTGTTTCACTAAGATCTTCGTTTAGACTCTAAAAAAGCCTCAGTGAAGCTTTATTGGCATTTATTGAAGAAAATAAGAACAGAAAATCCAGTTTCTCTTCAGCACTGTAGCCAAGAGCTCTGTTGAGCCAAGCACTCCTTTAACCTTAACTGGTAATGACTTCATGAATTTATTCACAAATAAAATTTTAACCATTAGAGAATTATTCATCTCACAGAGCTACTTTCAATACTACTGATAATTAGTTAGACTCTTTCTCTCCGAGTTAACTTTAGCAATCATTTTCCAACCATCAACCTGACTGTTAGACACCATTCCTACAAGACTGCTCAAAGTCTTACCATTTATTAATGCTTCAATCTTAAATATGATCACTCTGTCTGTTAATGAGCGACGTACCATATGCCTTTAACATGCTGTTACACCCCAGCTTAGAGCGCAACACAGAAAAAAGGAAAGATAACGGCTTTGCTCCCTGCTCCCAAGGAAAGACCAACACTGTCACAGGATTTGGGTTTCACAACAACCAGATTTCTATTAACCTTGAAAAGTAGCAAGCATCAGGGTGGGCACGGCCAGAACAAAAAACAAAACGCTCTGGAAATGAAACAGAACGAACTTACTTATCACAAGAAAGCCAAAAGAAAATAGCAGCCTCTTACCAGTCTCCCTAACCTAAACAGGAGAAAAAAGCTTTTAAATGAAAAAGGCTTCCCACCCGTACTGCTACCAGATCAATCAGACAAGCTCTATTTACAATATATTCGAGACAACCAAGCTCTTCTCATCATGAAAACTTGGCCACACACAGTACACCGCTAAACACAAGATCCAGGGATAAATGCACACCCTGTTTGGAAGCAGGAAGTAGGCAGGGTCCTGCCAGTCTACAGGGTCTCAATTTATAGCCAGCCCATTCAGTCTTCAACCAATGGTCAGTCTACACCTGGAACTTACATAAGCACAAACAGCAGAGAGAACGAACAGCTCCACCCTCAGGTGTGACGAGCAGAGACAACACGCAAAATCATGACCTGACCATGACCTGATGAATGTAAAAAACAAAGAATCAATTTTTATTTTACCCTATTTTTGTTTCTAAGAAAAATGAGAGCCACATATGAAAACATTCGTTTTCAATTTTGATAAAACAGAGGCAGTATAATGTCCTCGTGAGTGGATATCAGGCCCTTGTAGAGCAAAATTTAGTATTTTGGTCTAGACAACCCAAAATGTGATGTCCACAAATGTGGACGCCAGGTCCTAGGAGGTTAAAGGAGCAGTTATGTATTTTCCGGTTGGGAGGGGGGATTAATGATGCATTCGAAGCGTGTGGGAAAAAAAAATATGACAGTGAATTACATGCAGACAGCTTAATATTTCCATAACAACCTATACTTGGTGGTTACGATAAAGCCATTTTGACCATCGTACATGGAAAAACTTGCGATATATCCAGTATATTTGATACGTCGGCCTCCCCTTCTTTTACATGCCTCCCTTAGGTTTAATGTATAGAAACAACGCTCTGCATTTAATCATTAATCATCTCTGGCTCTCTTCCACAGCCTGACTTCCTCCCCTCACCCCCACCCCTCATGGCTGCCCCACCCTGAGGTTCTGCCAAAGGCTTTTTCCTGTTAAATAGGGAGTTTTTCCTTCCCACTGTTACCAAGTTCTTGCTCACAGGGGGTTGTTAGATAGTTGGTGTTTTCTCTCTGTATTACTGCAGGGTCCACCTTGAGCTGAGTCTTCTTGTGATTTTTTGCTATTTAAATAAAACTGAATTGAATAGACGAGTAATTTGGTTCAACATAAGCTGAGGATCGTTTGTGCTAGTGTAATGTTTCCCAAACAATGGGTAGAACACCAAAGATGCACCTGTTTTCTGTCAAGTTCTTAAATGAAAACAGAATAAAATTCTATTTCTTGTGGCTGACAGAGCAAGGATGATTTAATTCATGTTAGAGCTGTGGGTTTAAACATTTACCAGCTGCTTCGTTCAAGAATGAATGAAAACCTCAATGTAATTCAAGCATCTCATGAATTATGGAAAAAAAAGACAATTATGTGTGCAAGTGAAGTACACAGATAAAGAATTGTGGTTTGGGAAAGAGCAGGAACTGAATGGACATATAATCAAACTGCTTTTAGGCTGATTGTTACAAGCAGTTTGGCAGCATACATGTAAAAAGTTTGCATATTTAAATTAACAATTAATTGAAAACAGCTTTAGCTTAGTCATGCAAGCTTTCAGGTTGATTAGCAACCAGAGAGAACATCTTGTCTCATTGGACTCATGATCTTTGTACCCTGTCATCTCCTTTCTGTTTCTTATCTTTTCTTGAGCAAACCATCTAATGAAGCAGAAATGCCTCAAAGTCAGGCAAAATATGTAAATAGCCTCCCAAATTACTCTGGAACAAAGTCTGATGTTTCCTGACAGGAGAATTCTAATTTTGTCTGAAGCCACCAGCTGTGATATGTTGTTGTCATCCCTCTGCATGTGCAGACAGTGGTGAGATAGCAGCCCAGATGTGGCAGGAGTGGGCCAGAGATTGAAAGGCCACTAGTTTGAATCTCTGCATGTCCCGGATATGGCAGGTCAAGAAAACGCTAGCGTCTCCATTACAAAATAACCAACCAACCAAAAAATGAGTCAGCACTGGTTCAGGCCAAAGCAGCAGGCTACAAGCCCACACGAAGTTACAAACACTGCAGTTCCCATAATGACCACTTGAGGCAGGCTGCAAAAGCAAATAGGTTCCCATAAACTTTTATGTTAAAATGTCCAACTTTACTGAAGAAATAAACAAGTTTACAGCCTGCTAAACAAAAAGCTTTGTTTTTTACAATTTACAATTTAAAGTCACTAAACATTGGATGAATTTTGTTATTCCTCTTATTTGAGAGGTGTTCTGCCACTTCAGCTCGGGTCACTGAAGTTGAAACTTCTAGCTCCAAAAATATCAGTGTCCACATCTTTTACACAGTTTGGGGTCGTTTCCTGTCAAGGTTCTCTAAAGGTTGAATTCATCTTTAATAAACTTTTTGTTATCTTTTGTCATTTTTTATGTTTCAAATGTGTATTTCAACAATATTTAATCACACTCCATAACATTGTTATTTTAATATATTCATATTTTAAAATCATGCGTCATCACACATGATTGCACGTTCCACATGCATGTGCAATGTTTAATTAGGATTAAGCATTTACATCAGATACGTCACATCTCAGTGCAGCCGAGGAAATGCAGAAGAACTAGTTGGGCTGACAAAGTAGGAGAGATCAAAGCTGACTTATTAAAACTTTGTCAGGCTCCACCCTTCACAGTTTTTAAAAGTATCACCAGTGGGCGATATATGAATGTATAATATAAAGAAATTAAGATATTCCTGGTTTGTTTTTGTTTTCAGTTTAAACTCCAGCTTTATAAACTATTCATCATGATTCTGACATTTAGTGAAATTCTCCATGTTGCTGATATCCATCACTCAGCCATTCACTTTATCTCAGCAAGACAACAAGATATGTTTTTTTTTCACCAAATGTCTCCAGCATGTCAGTTAAGACGAATCCACAATAATGAACATGGCTTATTGATGGGCCACGTACAGACTTTTAACTTCAGTTAGCATATAATCCATATTATCTGATAGATAACAAGTCATTAACATTCATGAGACATTTGCAATTCTAATGTTGGTAAGTTGAAGCTGTATGAGTGATGATACAGTGCATCCTTGTAAGCATAGTTAAACAATCTCAGTTATAATTAATATATTCATTTGTAAACCGAATCAAATTACTTTCTGCAACTTTCAAACTGGCCCTGGTGCTCCTGAGGATCTAATAAACTCTGATAGTTTGTTATGTTGGATGCATACAGTCCATATGATGTTAAAGTCTGAACAGAAGCAGTATAGTTCACCACACTCCGCCTTTGCTTGTCTGCATTTGGGTACTCACAAAATTTGTTGAAAAAGCAGCCAATGTCCAACAAGAACAGCCTTCAGAAAACCTGGAAAATTATTGCTCAAGAGCACTTTAAAAGAAATAGAAGAAAGTCTGGCTCCTCGATGTTACAATATGAAGTTGAACTTCCAGGCTTTCATAATAATAAATAGATAGAGGCCCTGGAATCTATTCTTTGTGTTACAAACGTTTGAAGCTCGAAGACTATGCATACATTAAAAACTTGAAAAACATTTTTATGTGTTGTAAGATAGAAAAAAAGCCTTCAAAAAGATTGAAGCAACAGGAAATGAATCCTGGCTCCACATGAGACTCTGGTTTTCCTGTTAGTTTGGCTCACACATCCGAACAGCTGCCGACATAAATAATGGAGGAGAAGGGAAACCGTTGGAATTTTAAACCACATCATTTGGTGCTTCCACCCACTCTGACAATTTCAAATGATCTTTGGCATGAAAAGTAAAACATATACTCTGCATCCATTTGCTGTGAGGATAGAGAATGCGGTGCGAGAGCATCTGTATTTGGACAACCTATTTACTAAATGATCCCCAGGCCTAAAAGAGGAGAGTGATGTGCATTATTTTTGAATAAAAAAAGTCTTCTTTTTGTCAAATGGATGTGCTCAGGGAATTAATTTTAAACCCACTTGACGAGAATGAAAACCCGAATCTAACCCTAGCGCTGCATGAATAATGGAAAACGCTAACTGCTACAGCTGTAACACTGTAACCTCATCCATTTTGCATTACGCCCCGTCCCTCTCTCTTTTCCCATTTCTTCTCCTCTGTTTTCCCTTGCATCCCTTAATTACTCTTCCTACCTCTTGTCCATCTCCTCTCCCTCCAGTGCTAACCCGCTCTCTCACCCCGCTCTCTCCATTTACACCGCTGCCCACTTCTGTTTTTCTGTGTGATTGCTGGATGGAGAGAAACCCCATCTTTTGCCCCGTATTTGCTAAATAAACATTTCATTTCCCCAAGGTCTTCTGTTGTTGTCCCCCCCACTCCCCCACACCCCCAACTCCAATCAGTTTCACCCCTCTTTCATTTTCTCTGTTTCACTGCTGTCTGTTTTTTCAGCATTTTCTATTCTCACTTCTTACTTCTCCCTCTTCCCATTTGTCTCTCCGGCGATACACTGTGGCATAGTTCCATTTTGCACTTTCACTTGGAGGCTCTGCCACAATTTCAGGGTTCAGACCAACTGCCATAAAGTGTTGGTGGGTTATAAAGTCCAGGGCGTGATTATGAAGCATGCTTGGTAAAGGTGCAGAACATGTTTTGTGACTGATATGAAGGAAAATAAGCTCATACAGATATATGGTTTCTTGCTGAATGAAACTTAATTGGAAGAGCTACATTTCCAACGTCATGAAGGTCTGTCTGATATGACTACATGTAGCCACAGATGCTGGTTTGAAGATCCTGTCTGTTAGGGTCAGTTGTCCAAAAGCTTGTTGCTGCGTTTCTGTGAAATATAAGTTAGAGGTAAGGGTGAAACAATAGGAACACAATTTGCTTTTCCAGCAGGTTGTAATTGTGAATTTCTGCTGTGAAATTGGACATTTTATCATTGGAGTCTATGGGGATGGACCCTCTTTTAGCCACCATGAGAGGAACTGCATTTTTTGGCATTTCGGTGATCACGTCACTCCTCGGATCATTTATCAGATTACTTCTGAGATTTATGAGCCCCACGTTTTGCTGCTTGATTTCCACACTGTTTCCTAAAATTAAGAAATCCCTTATGAGGCTCAAGTCTGTCTGACTCAACGTGTCGTTAATATTGAGTAAGTCTGGGTGGGATTGGGTCGTGTTCTAGCTCAGAGCTGATTGCACCCACTCTAAACAACATTTGCTCTTTCATCAGATGAGGCACGTTTCAGAAGCATCCTAAAAGTGTAACATTGCTGTGCCTTGCTTAATTATAGGTCTTTTTTTTCTTGTTGTTGCAGAAACTACACCAAGTGCACAGAAAAGATGAAGATGGCGAAAGTCAGACACAGAAGTAGCAAAATAAAAGAGCATTGCAGACAAAATGTCACGCTTCTGAGATGCTCATGCTGCGAAGCAGTTTGAAAAGACATGATGTGTCAGACATGCACTGTGTGTATTCCCAGGGTTACACTCATCCCAGGGTGGATGGGTGTAGGGTCTGAACAGGACCCGGGGCCTCTGGCTTTCTTTCCTTCTCCTGCTTATTTCCTGCTGCCTCACTACATCTCCCTGGGAACTCTCTTTGGTCTCGCTAGTTTAAGTTTGCCTTTACAGTCCTCAAATATTCTTCTCTGTCTTAAGCTCATTCATGCTGCACATTGTACACAAAGCAGCACACACATTTAGTGGGTCAAGTACAATACATACATATTTTCACTTGGAGAAACAGTCAGCAACAGTCGTCCCAAGGCACTTTATATTGTAAGGTAGACCCTACAATAATACATAGGGAGAAGAACCCAACAATCATATGGCCCCCTATGAGCAAGCACTTTGGCGACAGTGGGAAGGAAAAACTCCCTTTTAACAGGAAGAAACCTCCAGCAGAATCAGGCTCAGGGAGGGGCGGGGCCATCTGCTGCGACCGGTTGGGGTGAGAGAAGGAAGACAGGATAAAGACATGCTGTGGAAGAGAGACAGAGATTAATAACAGATATGATTCAGTGCAGAGAGGTTTATTAACACATAGTGAGTGAGAAAGGTGACTGAAGAAGAAGAAGAAGTCAGTCAAGGGCAATCACATTATCTCCATCATCCCCTTTGAAAAAAGTATTGCTTGATAGATTGATAATATTTCTGGTTGTTCTGAGAATTTACAGCAATTTTTTTAAGTTAAAATAATGAAGTAACAAAAGGAGCAAGTTTATACATTTCATCTTTTCTCCTGTAATTTATGTCCTCATATATCAAAAGGCAGTCTTTCTACTGCAGGAAGGTGCTGATCAGCATCCCAGGTCCTCTCGAGGCGAGGACGGCTCAGAATTTTGCTTCCAGCCACAGAAAATGGGAAGAAAATGCAAAGTAGCAGCTAATTATGCACTAAAGTTTCTCTAAAAACAAATACTTTTCCGCACTGCTAATGGCATTTTTAACAGCAATTTAAAACCGATATGATGACCACTAATGTTAATTATAAACAGGAATTGTGAAAGGACTTTTAAAATGTAATCAGCATCATTTGTTCTGCCACATCACTGCAGTAAAAACTTGCTTTAGAGACCATTTTCCAGACAGCTGCTCCCTCAGTGACCCTGTGTTAGATAATATTACTGCTGCTGTCATTAACTTTTGTCTTCTGTCACCAAGAGCTTGCTCAGAGGGTTTGTCTGACTCTTGGGCTTCTCTTTATATTGTAAAATATAGAAGCTACAACATTAAAGTACCTTGGGATGGCTGTTGTTGTGAATTGCTGCTATATAAGTAAAACTGAATTGAATCAAGGCATCAATGCCAAAGGACACCTTATGAGGAATGGCAATACACGTGTCGTCTACCAAGGCTCCTCTGTATTATTCACTTTTGAACATGATGAGTAATTGTCTTGTATTAATGAGGTGAACGGCATCAGATCGAGCAGACAATCACAAGGGTGGATGACAAAGACAGGAAGTGATGTAAAAGAAGCTCCACAAGGATAAGCAATTAAAAATAACACAGGAAGTGATTGTTGGAGACACGAGGAGTGAACAAAGACAAACCGAGAGAAAACTAAACACAGAGGAAACGATGAAAGGTGAGCAAATACTGAAGACCCAACATCATTACACCACACTGATTAATCCAAGGAAATTAGAGATCTTTATGAAAATTAGACATTATTGTGTACTTTGTTTTTGTAACATTTTCCTCATTGTTTCTTTTCATCTAGATGCGCCTGCTAGTTGAAATAAGGAATAATGAAAGGGAGGGAGAAACAATCTGGGATCAAGCAAAGCCGGGCAATTAAAGTGACAGAAATATCACAGAGCTCAGGGGTATCATGCACCGTCGACCTGGGTCAGCAGGCTGTTGCCAGAAACACCCCGAAAATGTGATTGAGCGTTGCACCAAAATGTTAGTTTGCTGTGTGTTTGTTAATGACTCAGCTTTGTTTTTCTGAGGACATACAAAGCTACCTTTCAGGAAAGTTATCTATTGTCAAATTCCAACCTTCATCTTGTAATTTCATCTCCCCTGATCTTCTCTTCCCTTTGCCTGTCATGTCTTGCTTTGTCTCTCCTTTTCTTTTACATCTTAAATGTTACACTCCTTTTCTTTCATTAGTCTGACCTGCCACAATAAGAGCCAGGCAGTGGAGCATGAATCAGTTTCTGGAGTTTCTGTACCTTTTCTCTCTGAAGAGCCTGATGATAAGAGAAGTATTACAGAGGCGGATGATGGGTAATTATGTTGGTCTGGAGATATACTTCGCTAATCTGGCCTCTCCTCCCTCCTCGTCTCTAATTCTTTCTGTCTCTCCATTTCTCTCAGAGTTTCTCATTATCTGGGTCGTCCTCCCTTTATTTTTCACGAGTCGTTCTCATTCTCTCTTTCTCTCGGGGGCCGTAGGATATGATATGTGCAGTGATTGAAAAAGGACTGACTGTCTGTGTTTAATTCAATTTTTGGACTGCAGGCACTGCAGATTTATGTGTTGGTGTAAATGTGTGTGGTAGCATGACAGTTTTGTGAACTACCCTTAATGCACTCTTTTCTTATAGTAAATAGAGGCACGATGTAGATCAAGTTATGACAGTAAATGAATATAATAAAGTCATAAGAGCAGGAAAATAATAATAATGAGGATTATTTATGGACAATCTTGAAATTAATATTTCACGATTGCCCTCTTCCTCTCAGAAAAAAACCAATAACAACCAGCAGCCCAGTCATGTAAAGTGTTAAAAAGTCTTTTCCCTGACAATCTCAGCAAATGCTTCACTGTCATTGAAAGCTGTCTGTCTCCAAATGTTCTCCATCTCAATCCTAGTAAAACTGAAGTTCTTGTGTTTGGCCCAACACCTACTACAGTGATGTCGGTCAGTACGTCAGCCTCTGGACCCTTTTTACCATCACTGATCATCATCTGAATTCTGAATCTCTTTGAGCTCATCCAGTCTTATTTCTTCCGTCTAAGAAACACTGCAACACTGCAACACTGCACTGTTAAACCTTTACTGTTATTTAATAATTTGGAACCCTTAGTACACACTTTAAATTCTCTCATGCTGATTCTTGTAACTCTCTTTTTACATTCGTCTCTCATTCCTCCTTAGCGCGACTACAATCTAAGCTGCTAACAAGAAGTAGCAGCTGTGCATACATCACCTCTATTTTTGCTTCCCTTTACTCACTTCCAGAATGCACTTTAAAATTCTATTGTTAACTTATAAAGCTCTATATTGCCAGGTTTCTCAATATAGCAGAGCTACTAGGACCTTATAACAACACTCAGCCTCTCGTATCATCTAATCAGGATCTCCTAACTGGTCCTTGCTCTTATTTTAAAGGAAGAAGGGATCACACTTTTGAGAGTGTAGGACATAAACTTTGCTACAGCCTTCTTCAGTCTATAGGTTCAGCTCACTCACTGCTTTGTTTTAAGGAACTTCTGAAAACTAATTTTTATAGGTTAGCCTTTCTCATTCTTTCTTACGGTGAAAGTTTTTGGTATATTTGGTACTCCATGTCTGCTGTACTACAGGCAGACTCTTACCCATCATGTAAGACCATGACTGACAGAATCAGCAGGATTGCCAATGATCTTAAGCCACAAGAAGAACGAGGGGTCCTGCAGCAGACAGTCTGAACCCTGAGTCCTGCTCTGAGGTAAGCTATTTAAGCTGCTTTGAACACCCAGTCTGCTGGTTTGTTGAAGAACTGTATCCATGTCTTCTGAAAACTACGTGTGCTATTCTCGAGGAAAATACTGATTTGGCTTTTATATTTTCATTGACAGCAAACTGCATTAAGTTAAAAATGGCGCTATATTTGTAAAACCCAATTCATGCATTTTTACCAGCCAAAACAAGACATCATAACTTTTTACCAGCATCATATGAAGATTAAACACTTTAGTCCAGACAGCAGTTATTGGATGAACGTGTCAGATGATGGAGCATGTTAGTAGGCTGAGACCCCGACCGATTCAAACCTTTCATTACTAGTGAAGTGTGAAGTCTCAACAGATACTTAACAGATTGTCGTAAAAATGGGTTCTGACATTCACCGCGAGATAAATTAGTCATTTGGTATGTTTGGCCATCAAAATGTCATCAAAGTTAAGTTTTCACAGTACTTAGAGCAAATACCCTAAACCTACTAATAGTCTCAGCTCTTTAGTCTCACATTTACATTCAATGGCTTTTAGAATTGAAATCATTAATCTACTAAAAGGGGCCTATGGCCAGCATAATGGAGCACGCAGTGAACAAAACTAGCAATAGACCAGCTGCGCCGCTCAGGACCGACTGGCTGTCAGTCCTCGTGACCCATGAATCTCTCCTGCAACCAAAATATCTGATGAAGGAAACCTGCAAAATCATTTCATTGAGATTCTGGGTGGTGGTTTTAAAAAAGGTTTTATGTCAGCTGAACCCTACCCCCTATGTTTCCGCGCTGTCCTCCTCCATCCATCGAGCCATCTAGTGATTCCTGCCGGTTCACACCTCTGGTGTCTCTCGGGGCGAGTGTCCGAGTTTTAATGATAGGGGATGGCTGGAAAGTGAAATGACACGTTTCTGTGTGAATGAACGCTCACTTAGTTTCTAAGTGAAATTTGTCAGACTTGAAGACTCGGGGGCCTGGTGTGTGTGTGTATGTGTGTATGTGTGTGTGTGTGTGGGAGAGAGTGTGTGCTCACACTTTTCAGTCTTTCCTTATTTTGCTGTTATACAGCGGTGGCCAAAGATTTGCACAGGGACACGTTTATGAAATCATTTTGATTGTTATTCACCACAAAGTGCATGAAAACCAAACTTTCTGCCACAAAGCCTTTGCTCATAGGTGTCTATATGTTGCTATAATGTTTGGATGTTGAATTAAAAATGGTAAAATCACCCAAAAATACATTATCATAAGTCCACTAAAGCCAAAAGCTCAGGTTTCAGAATGCTCTAAAAAGTCAGTTTCAGACAGTTTTTTATTTCTCCTACTCATTGATTTCTATATACTCAGTGACATCAGATATCCTTATATGGATATCTGATGTCACCAGCACCTGAAACCTTTTGTTTATAATGAACAGCCAATCAGAACAAAGCAAAATAATCCAGCTTGTTAGTGACAGAAACAAGCAGATGTGTTTGAACTGTGAGTCAGGCAAAGCTACTTTACTATAGAATAAGAATATGGGGTGCCACTTTGGTTCGGTGGGTGAGCAGACGACTACCTGCTGCATGGCCAGAATGCTGTGTGTCCAACAAAAAGCTGCAGAATTCATTTAATTTAAAGAATTAAGATTTATATGAGCTGTTAATGAGCTTTAGGAAACCAATGAAGTGAGACAAGATAAAAATAAGTACACACCTACTTACCTGCCCTTCTCTGGCAGCAGTGGAGACTCTTTCTTAGAGAGCACTGTGGTGAACATTTAAGTTAAAGTGGGTTTTAGGGTGTTGACGAAAGTCCTCATAAGTCTCAAACATTGAGTGTTTGTGTGTGTGACAGAGATGCATGTTGCTGTGTTTCTGCTTAAGTGTGAGTTTTGGTTCTTAGGTGTGTGTGTGTGTGTGTGTGTGTGTTGCTGTTCTGTTTGTGAGTGTGAGAAGAGCTGCGGCAGTTAAAACGCTGACTGCAGTAAATCATGCGTTCTCTCCCCAGACTCCAAACCCACATTTTCACTGTGGTCATTCTGCTACAGCAGCTGGTACGCACCACCAAAATGCATGGAGCTACAATCCCAGCTCTTTGCATTTTCATTATTTATCTGTGGAGCTCTGACTGAGCAAGCATGCTCTCTCCCAGCAGTCCCCTGCTTTGTATTCATACAGCTCCGCACATTCACACCTCAGAGCTGCCACAGTCCAACCAGCCAACCACAGACCCCTGCTGTAAAACATTCAGCTGCCCGACTAACTCCTCTGCCCATAAAGAGATCAGGTTTTCTATGTGTTCACACCAGCTATTTGCAATTGAAATATAGCTGCAGAAAAATGTTGGATATTCTAAATTTATGAGCTAATTCAGAATTAATCTTTTACACAACCCTAAGAGAAATTATTTAAACAAATTAAATGGAAATATTCTACTTTATCACAGAGGAAACAGACCCTAAAATTACACTGAGATGTGTGTGGGTACCAAAGTCCAACCATCACAAAAGGTGTTCGAGGAATCGTGGTGTGAACAAATGAGATTTCTTGAGACCTCAGAAGAAAAGTGTTAGTGATGTTCATCAGGTTGGAAAAGGTTACAAAACAATCCCTGAGGAGTTTGGACCAGTCACACTGCACAAGTGGAGGAAATTTAAGAGTATTGTCACGCTCGGCTTGAAGTGATCTTTGACCAATAAAGAGCACTCTAAGAACAAGGAGTGTCCTGCTGTGGGAAATCGCAGACAAACCCACGTCCTAAGCAACTAAAGTCCTCTCTCACATTATGTAACGTTCATGTTAAATGAGTCCACCATCACAATGACAGTGAACAACAGCAGAGTGCATGCACGGCTGCTTCCCAGACAGAACACATTTGGAGCTTGGTGAAGAAGGTTGGAGCCTAGTACAAGTACAACCTTTTGTTTTTGTGACACACACATATGTTGAGGAGGAAAATCCTGAATTCTCATCTGTGAAACACAGTGATGCCAATGTCATGGTTCGGGACTTTTTTTTGCTGCAGCTAATAATGCTAATAATACCCCCAAAAAGCTGTGCTGTTGCCAATTATTAACAAAAAAACAATTTCATGCTAATATCCAGCTGTCAGTGTGTGCTAACAAAGAATTTGCATTTCTTGCCTTCAAACGTCAACTTTTCAACGGCCATTTTATCACCACTGTACACTCGTCTCAGCAAACAGGGAGGCTTGAACATTATTCAGGGACAAAGTATCTACCCATGGCTTTAAATAAATTCTGGAAATTGTAACTGGGCAGATATAAGGCAAGGTTAGTAAGGTTTGGAATAAAAGGCCAAAACAGTCCTTGGTTTTATCCTCAGTCTCCATCTCCTCAAGGCAAGGGGAAAAAAAAGTCTTCTGTTGGATGAGATGTCAGATCCACAGGGCCAAATATATCTGTGGGCCCGAATCCACTTGATCATCCATCCATCCATCCATCCATCCATCCATCCATCCTCTTCTGCAGCCTAAGCAGAGAAGCCCAGACCTCCCTCCCCAGTATCCAAAGGAGTTCCACAGGGCTTCACATTAGGACCAGCACTTTTTTTTCTGTATTACTACTGTGATTATCAAAACAGCTCAAGTGCTGAAATTGAAATGGTCACAACTCTAAAATATTTAGGAATTATAGATTATAAATCAGAATTTGTCTTTCAAAATCATTAAAACTCTGAAAACCTTGTGGTCAAGTTGAAGTTCAAATTAAGTTTCAATTTTCTAGGAATACACCTTTTTTCTTGCTCTAGGTAAGGGAACACTTTTACCTTTAGTGAGTCAAAATGAGTTGGATACCATCTACTGTTATGCTTTACATTTTATTATTGGCTGTGGATCATTGCTCTCTGTATGATGCTGCTAAGTGGTAGTCTCTTTGTGTCCACAGACCTTCCCACTGGCTGGTTTTTGTTTATGAATCTCTTCTGTGTGTCTCCACTTTGACTTTGCAAAGGTTTGTGCTCAGAGTCAGAAGAGAATTAGGAACAAAAATGGGCAGAACTTTTGATGAAGGGGGAGTTTAAGTGATTTGGATGTTTGTGTTCACATGCCTGTACTGGATGCAGTTGTATTTGTGTCTTTACTAATACTATTGTTATGTGTCATAGTTGGTATAATTTTTGCTGCCGGGTCTTCATGCAGTCCCTGTGTCTGAGTCTCCAGATTCCTTTCACATTCCAGAGACATACATGTTAGCTTAATCTGTGATTTTAAATTGATTATACATATAAATGTAAGTGTGAGTGATTGTCTGTCTATAATAATAATACATTACATCAATTCATTTTCCGATGCCTTTCAAAGCACTCAAAGTGAGCTTCAAACATAAAATTAGCAACAATTAATTATTAATTAAAATAAATTTCTAATCCAGGAATAATATGATTGGCTAAAATATTTGTGGGTGCCATATCATTGAAAGCAGGATGTACTCTGCTCTTTACCAGAACAAAGGTACAGCTAACGCAAAAGTGTCCTGACATTGTAAGCACTGTTTTACAATTTAATTAAACAATAAAGGTACGCAGACATCTTTGCAGTAGAGCCTTGTAAATAAACATCATATAATACTGCTCACTTTGATTTGTTAGGGAGTACCACGCCGCTTTCAAATGAAGTTTACTCCCACAGGCGTAACATTTAACCCTTTATCCTCTAACCCGTCGCCATTGACAGGCACTGCAGGCGCTCCATAAACAGAATTTTCAACATACATGAACAATTTAATAAACAGAGATTTTTTTAAACCAAACCATGTTTGTTTTTGTTGTTTTTTACAAAACGTAACTATCACAAGTTTGACAGTTCATAAGGAAATGAATCAAATAACCACTGGTTAGCCAAGGTAACTTATACCCACATTTTCAACACAGGTGTAGTTGGAGCTTTTCTCAGGTGTGACAGGAGCTCTGTTTTATGACAACACCTTCTATGACTAACAAAGTCATACAACTTTTCAGTGGGAATAGATGAAATGCGCCACCTCTTCAAGAGCCGAGTGCTTCGCTTACAAACAGAAGGCGAGAGGAGCGAGAGCTTCTTTGCCAGGCAAGTATAAATGTCATTCAGTGGTGAGTAGAAAATAAGGAGCACGAGGTCGGTACGTTTCGCTCCTAATTCGTCGGCTCTTATTCACATCTTGAAAAACAAGGAAAGACAAAATATCCCTCCATCTTTTAAGTGTTTGCAGATAAATGAACATGCACAGTAAGGATATTTTTATGATGATAATGAATACAGTCGAATCCATAATCACAGTAAGAAAAAAATATGAGCAACAGCTGGAAATCATTAGCATCACAATCAAAACATAGAGTACTCTCCAAGGCATAATGGCTTTCATACAAAGCGTATGCTGTGAGAAATGAGTTAGGAATAATAAAAGGGTTGAAATTTATCTGTGTATGTTTGTTAGGATATTTTAAACAATAAATTATTTATCATCTAAACTGACGTAGCTTCTTGCTAACTATAATATATATTGGGTTTTTACTCTTTAACATGTATTTTCTAGACCTGCTGAGTGGAATAAAAATGACAAAAGGTGTGTAAAAAAGGAATGCTGCAATTAAAATAGTCTAAAACTGTTCTGAGCTCATTTACTCAGTCACTGTGCTTTTTAGTCCTTGATAATACATTTGAATGGACCGCAGGAGTACAGATGGGAAAAGAGCTTAACCAAAAGAACAAACTCTGCTGGCCATTCGTGCAGGCTGCAGTGCTGTCATTAAATTTCAAACTGCAGTGGGGTCGCAGTGGGAACATGCTGTTCAGGGAAGGAAAAAATCTTCAAATTTCAAATCATTCCCCCCCAAAAACAACTAAAAAATAAGACAAAGTTTAGAACCATTTGAGAGAAAAAACTGAAGATCTCCAGTGTGTGATTATTTCATATTTTCAGTCTAAACACCTGAACCTTTTTCAGGTTTGTTATGCACTTTTAATACTGTCAGCTCTCCTGGCAGATGATCGAATTTTAAAAGCATTAAGTATTACTCTTTGAAGCATTAAGCTGTGTCCAGATCTTGACATGTTTCCACACTCAAACCACGAATGACACAAGAAAGATTTTCTATCTTCAAGTTGTGTGGCTCTCACAGTGAGCTCCTCTCGTTCCAACGCTGTAAAATGAACCAACATCTCCAACCATGTAATTCAAGGTATTCATTCACAAAATTAGTAGAAGGTATAGTTGCCTGCTAGATTGAATTCATGATAAAATTCCAGTCCGTTCTGAATCCCAGGGGATCAAATACTGCCAGTCAGCGCCAGTGCACAAAATGTACTGAGTTACAGCAATAATGAGACGCTTGTCACTTCCAACTTGTCACATATGGATGCTTGTTATTGTGGTGTCCTTTCTCGGTGCACAATCACTGGCTTTAAGGACGTTTTCCCTACTGTTCAGTGTGGAATTTTGGAATGTTGTGAACTGATCCAAATCCCAATCCACTGCCAAATACTAAAGATAGTATAAAAGATGGATGTAGTCTACGTAAGATCACCAGTTGGTTTCAGAAATTGGATTCTGAAGCTTCCAAGCTGCCATTTTGACAGCAACCATGCTGGGTTATTGGACCCAGAAATATATGTGTTCTTTTATGGATAAAAAGGTATCCGGTCTTTAAGTCTGAGTCATTAGCCGTTTCCCGGTCCAAATTCAGCTTCAGGTCCTAAAGTCAAACGAACTCTGCAGCATCACTGAGAGTTACAAACTGAACTTCTTTCATCTTTAATAAAATGATCAGCGTTGCTGCTTTACCAGGTGTAACAATTAAGTTTAACATCCAGGCATCCATGAGAAACTAAATTTATGAAGTTTAACAGAGTTAGAAGTTAGCAGGGAGTTAGCTCGCTAGCTTCCACCTAAACATGATATAGCATGTTCTGACTGAGAAATTTCTGAACAAATTTAAAACGTACAGCTCTGCTATCACTTCCAACATAAATGAAGACAGAAAACTCAACAGCAGTGACGTTTGTAGGGTTACTGAAGTTGGGCTAGCTGGTATATAATGATGTGCTACGTGATCGCTAGCGACACAGCTATGTTAGCATAACATAAACATAGTGAAGCTGGAGGATGAACGCTAACTTTTTTCCACTCGATAAAAGTTAACGTGAGGGTTCCCGATGGTTAGGGACAAATGTAATCGCATGGCAGGATGCTGTAAACGGGCCAAACTTCAGTCAGGAGAACAACTGAGATAATCCATCCACAATACGAGGTTAGTCATTAATATACTGCTGCATGGGCTGGGCTGTAGTTACATCGTAAGGGTTTAAAAACTCAGCTTTAAAATGAACAGTGGTAATAAAACCAAGAGAGGCCAACAGTGATCACTGACTTTTTTAGGGGCTTGTGCAGATTAAATAGAATAGATAAGCTGGAGGAGGTGAAGAAGGTCTGGATGGATCAAATTTCTGAAGTGAAGAAAAACCGTCTTCGATGGTCTGTACCACACAGCATTATTCAGATGATACTTAAAAAAGCTCAGAAAGAAAACATCTGCACGCATGGGGAAGAGATTTAGTTTAATGACTCAAAGAAGTGGATCACGGATGCTGATCTCTTCTTCCTGGCTATCAAACTAAGTTATCCAGGTGGAGGAATCACAAAAAAGCCCCAAACACCCCAGTCTGAGTTATTATAAAGTGGCAAACTGACCATATAGGCCAAAGCCATTTTGACAGAGGAGAGTTTGGCGAATAGAACAGTGTGACCTATGGGAAATGTAGTTTTTGTCACTTCTGTGATGGCGTCATTTTTGTGCTCCTGAGGTTTCACTTTGCTAGTTTCTCTTTGGTGCCAAAACCTAACCTCCATCAAAAAGCACAAATGGACACTTTGAAATGCAGAGATGTGAATCATCACAAAACATAAGCCAGTTCAAGCCAGAAACAACAAAAAGCTTCAAATAACTGGTTAGAATTTTAAGTTTTTTGGTTTCTCATTGAAGTCAAGCTGTGATCAAAGTCTTAATGTAAAACTGACTCTTAAAACCATCACATGACCAAGGCTTAGCATTTTTTTTAGCTTTGTATTACATATGTTATATACTGTTTTCCTGGCTACACTTGAATATTGACGGCGTTCCCCAGAGTCTAAGTCAGCAGACTACCCAATGGGCTTCCAGATATTTACCTAGAATAATCATTTTCAGGAGATTCAATCTGTGTCAACATTACACTATATAAACACGACACACTCCTGTGTCTCTGTTTTATCTTTGAGAGTGCTGCAGTTATCCGAGTGGAACCATTTGGTCCCCACAGTCTAAATATATTCCACAGGAAATAAAAAGTGAACAGCAGAGCCAAGACTGTGTCCTTAAATGCAAAAGAGCTTTCCAAAGATAGCCTGGGACATCTCTCCCCACCTGCGGGAGACTTCACAACTCTCATCATCATCATTATCATCACGTGGGAGGTAAACACCGGCTTTAAATATGGAGGCAACGTGCGAATACCAGGCTCAAATATAGAAGTCAGATCTCCAACCAGACGGTGCCAGATGGACAGACGTGATAAAGGACTGGGAGTCATAGCTTGTGCAGATTTCCCCTTCCTGCAGGTTTTGTAGTGGCACTTACTGTGAAAGAAATGTTAAAGAAATCTTCTGATTTTATAAACATATTATTACATTTATGGTTTAGAAATGATCCGAGTGATGGGATAGTCTCAATTTTATACAAGATACTTTTGTGGTTTGTAGGTTTCTGTCATGATCACTAGGGTGGAATATTTACATATGTACAGTAAAAGGGAGAAAAGGGGTCCTGGAATTCTGGGGAAACAAACTCACTCACACTCCTCTTCAATCCGCTCGTGAAAAACACACACACTCAGTCCAGATGTCCACACCATCCCTCACTCACACTCTCGCTCATCCAAAGTGTTCCCAGGTCCAGGGTCCAGGAATGTCATGGAGAGCTGGCCTACACTAACTGAGAACAGTACAAAGATTCAGCGAGGCCCTAAATGGCGTCAGGGGCAATCAGCTAGAATCAACATCAGGCGAGTAGAAGTAGGGTGAGGATCCAGGGAGGCACAGGTGTCCAGACGCCACCCTGACGGAGAAGGTGAGTACCACATCCCGAGCAGCCACCCAGAAGGCAGACAGTTTGAGAACAGTGCACATCAGCAAGACTGAGAGTTCATGGAATCATTAACATCTTGTATTCTCATTGACTAGTGAGCAAAAGAAGTAATGGGACTGAATTTGGATCATTTTGACACCAAAGAATTAATGTGTCTTAGTCCTGGTCTCAGCGTTAGTCACTTCCTGTTTTATTTTGTTAGCTTGTGTGTTATATTTAGTTTTGTTTCCGGCTTTAGTTCCAGCTGTGTTCCTGGGTGCTTCCCATCTCCATAATTACCTGATATGTGTACATATTGTCTGAGTCTCCCTCTGTTCCTTGTCACGTCGTAGCTGCTGTTCTGTCAGTGCTGGGTGTTCCCGCTTACCTCAGGTTTCTAGATGGTACATTCCTGGCTCCTGTCACGCCAGAGTTTCTGTATTTTTTGGTATTTAAGTTCTGGTGAGTTGCAGCAGTCAAGCTGTTGCTGAGTTCATGTCCTATCCTCCTGCCTGGCAGCGCATCGTGACAGAACCCAGTGTGGTGTTTGGATGCAGCTAACAGAGACTTTTAAATGACAATAACAATTTTATTTATGAAGCACATTTTATTATGTGTATGCGCTAACGATGTTAAAATGTGTAGATTTATGGTGCCTGAAGTCATTAAAGTAAAATATTCCATGTTTTATTAAATACATGACTTGACATTATGACTCAGCACAGTTTTTATTGTCAAAGCTGTCATATAATTATTTAGTTTGTCTTTACTGAAATGTAATTTACTGATGCATTATATTTTAACAAGAGTAAGCTAAATATGAATATTTTGCTTCCTCATTTTTATCAAAACAAAAGTGTTGAAGCATCATTCTGATGCACTCTGTGCCAGCGCTAGTCCTGGGGTTGCAATTAAAATGTGTTACAAATGTTTATTTTTAAAGATGTGGAGAGATATAAGTCAATTATACTTGTGCAAAAATAACATTTAGGTGATAATGAGGAGTATCCGGTGCATAATTATGTGGCATCAATACATGCAAGCAGTGTCAGGAGTGTTCCAACAGCTGTCTGCACTTGTTGCCCAGTTAGTGCACCATAGCTCTGTAGTGTGGATCAGTGAGTGTGTGAGGACATGAGTGGACAATTTGAACAGAACCACGTGATGCTCACGTAAACAGGCAGAAGAAGAAGAAATGAGCAGAGACAATACTTCAGCATTGGGCGAACTACATGTCTTGGTTTCCTTTGAAACGTTGAAAGTCCAGGATCAGCTGATCGTCTCTGCAGTGACACCGCCAGCGACTCAGACTCACGACCGAATGCAATTATTGAAACCAGGGAATCTCCATTCTTTATGAAAACTGCGACACAGAAATTCATTACTGCTCACTAAAACAATTTAAAATTCTAATTTTAAATCTGCTGCTACAGAGAGAAGCTGAGTGCATCCATATTGTTTAGCTGGGGTTATGAATATGAATGGGAACCTACAGCACTTGTTTCATTGTCATACTATATAGGCCCAATGCTATTGCTCACTGCTGCATATCTAATTATACATGCAACACATCACTCACACCCACCCACCTACACACACACACACACACACACACACACACACACACACATGAGCCTGGGAGCTCACTGAATGCTTGCAGCTCCTTTAAATGAAATTGCAGAATAAGTATTTAATGTTTTTGTTCCCAAAACATTGCACTCATGAAAAACATGAAGATTGGGGATATTCATTTGTTAAAGCAGTGTGCTGTGTGTATTGAGATGCCCTAAAACACTTGAAGGTATTCAGCTGAAATCAAATTTAAATTGAGATGCAGAGAGGCAGAGTGGGCCGATAATGAAAGGCGAAGAAGAGGAGTGGAAAGACAAAAGGTGAGAGTAGGAGTGAAGAGGTGGACTCTCAGCAGCTGTGACTCTTCAGTTTGATTAACATGACCAGTGAAAACAATACTACAAGAACAAATCACAGCACATGATTCAGAGGAGGTTTGAAATGGAAAGTTAATACATGACAAAGAAAAAAACAAAAACCGGTCCTCAAATATGGAGGCTGCTTTTGGGAGAGGCTTGTTCTCTTCCTTAGTTAGAGGAGGGCTTTGAACAAGCCTCCCAGAATGAAATGTGAAGAAGAGGAGTTTTATTGGTTCATGGGATTATTAGTGTATTTATGACTGTGCAAATAAGCAAATTATCTGAAAAATAACACCATTTGGAAATAAAACATAAAAATAAACAAGGAAATTTTCACAAAAAACCCAAACAAAACACGTAATGTGTAGTTTGTATGAATGTCTGTCTATGCAGAAAAACTGATTATGGGAATTCAGCTGACATAGAAACAACTGCCTGAATTCCTTCAAAAAGCCGACGGTGATAAGAGCCTAACTGTGATGACGCTAGGTGTAGATTTATTGCTGATTGGTTGAAGAGTCGACTTTAAAAAAAGGAAAGAAGACAGCAGTGGACACTTCTACTGTCAGGGGCTGTGTCTAGTTTATTTTGTACTTATGTTAGATTGCATTAATGCAAAGTTCTTGTGTTATTACTTAGTTAAGGTTTAGTTGAGGGTTAATCTAGGTTATGTTTCATCAATGTCTCCATGTTTGTGAGTCTTTTTCTGTTTATCATGTGATATCTCCTTGTCTATGTAGGTCCCCCTGGTGTCTCTCTCCTCTGTGTCCCTCTTGCGTGTCCCAGTTCATGTCTTTCTATGTTTCCTGTTTTATTTTGAAAGTCTTGTGTTTCCATGTTCAGTGTGTTTAGTTTTGCTTCCTCTGTGGTGTCAGATTCATGTGTGTCCGCTGTGTTTCCCCCTGTGTATTTAACTCCTCTGTCTCCCTCTGTTCTTTGTCAGGTCGTCTGTGGTCTTTGTGTCAAGTCATGTTTGGTCACAGAGTTTTTCTTACTACTGCTGAGGCTCATGCTCATGTTTTGCATGTTCCTGTTCAGTTTTCATGTCATGTCTCGCGTCATTGTTTTCATTGTTAGTTTAGTTCTTTCCCAGTTTAGGTTTTAGTTTAGTTTGCCCTTGTTTCGCCTTGCCTTGTTTTTGGACATCAGTCTAAAATAATCAGTTCGCCTTTTGTTAAACTTCAGTTCTTCTCTCCCATGTCTGCATTTGGGTCCAAACCGCAAACACACCGCCTGCTCAGCCTTGACATCTACTGTCTAATTTTAACACTCGCTTTGACTACAGATATGTTCTTTGGATATTTTGACTTCTTTCTTCACTGCAGTTGTCTTTGGGTGCTCTCTCTGCATGCTAAGTATACTAACCCCAAGTTGCTCTTTGACACATCCACTGGAGTATGAATGTGTTTGAATGTTAGATTGAACGCACTTAAATTTAAGTGCTTGTGTGAATGAGGCACGTTGTATAAAGCACATAAAGGAATCAGTCCATTCACCATCTAGTTACTTAAAAAGACATGTTAGGTGCTTGTATATGTAAGACTATTTCACTCAACATGTGATGTGTTTGTAACAGCTGGCTATATATTTTACACAGCTCTATATTCACATGTATCTGACTGCAAAGGCGCTTCATAAATTTAGAGTAGCTTTCCATGATTCACATTTCAAAATAGTGCATATTTATCTGATACTAGGCTTAGACTAGCCCACCTTGTGTATGACACCCATCCTTTAAGACAGCCTTCTTTGATTGGCTGCCCATTGATAAAACAGAAGGTTTAAACAGCAGGTGGGTGTGGCCTCTGTGCTCACAGCAAGCGTGTGCTTGGGATTGTCATGTTAGGGAGAGCTCCTCCCTCTGTGGCACACAGAGAAAAGTGTAGTAAAAGAAACTGAAGCTGCACTTTTACACGTAGCTTTTGGTACACAGGAATTGTAGCTATCCTGACCTCATTATTTTAAAGTTGAATGCAAGCATCCACCACTGTGTAATAAGGAAGAGCATAAAAGGGCAACTTTAAATGTAGCACACAAATCAGTGCTTACTGTAGCAAACAAGTTTAATCGAATTAAATATGAAACAAGGTCGAACATCTCATCATATTTTAACCCAAAACAGAAACACAATAAAACTCAGATAAACAAAAACAGTTGGGGTTGGTGACAAGACGTGTGAAGCACAGAGTGAAACAGGGATGTTTATCTGAAAGTGGGCTCTTTGGGGGGAACAGAGGACAACAGAGAGAGAGTGTTTGTGTGAGCATCAGTATCTCAGAGGCCCAGGTTGGCTCTGTTGGCTCTCAGAGAGACGGAGAGGTGAAAAGAGTAAGGACAAAGACAGAGACAGGCTTTGTTTAGTTTATCACTGACCCACACACACACACACACACCACAACCTCTCACCCGAGCCGACTGTCCAAATGACAGTGGCACACATACACACACACTTACTATTAGAAACCAGAGACAAGAGCAGACAAAGTTATAAAGCACACAAACACTCACACAAGTACACAAGCAGCTGAGTATGATGGACCATGTTGCCATGGTTTCCTCTTGCAAAGGCCAGACACACACACACACACACACACACACACACACACACACACACACACACACACACACGCTGAAAACATGCACAGGGTACCCTCTGTGCCTTCCTCTCCAGAATCCTCTCCCCAACCAGGCAGATGGTGGAAATGGTAATTATGGGAGCAATTAGCCATCCAGTATGATGTTATAATGTTGTAGACAAGCACAGCAGAGAGAAATGACTCCTTTCTTTCTCTTGTTTTCCACAAGAACAAAGTTAAAGTGTTTGATGTGGAACGCCAGAGACACCAGTCAAGCGGAGGAGTGGTCGAGAGGATGATGAAACCAAAGAGACAGAAAGTCGATGAAAACGTCAGTAATCGGTCTGCGAACTACCGGTGAGACTGACTGAATGTGTCCTGAGAGAATAACCAGTAAAGATCTTGTTTCTGCGATGTTCTGCTGGTGTCTTAATCAAAGACTGGGAGAATCACAGCTTGGCTAGAATCTCCACCTCAGCCAGTGAGTGGACAAACGAATGCAGCTTCCATCCATTCACAGGTCTCGCTGCATTTTCTTTCATTAAGATCTGCACCTTTGTTTTGTTAGAGGCAAATAAATCAGAGGAATCATTGTGCTGCAAATCAAAAGTATTTGCCTTGAAATTCAAGGACCAGAGCAGCAGTTGGTGAAGCGTGTCTAAAGTGACGCTATAGAAGGTCTCAAGTCAAGATTAAAAACATCCAAACACATCGTGTACGCTGAGAAACTACAGGAGCACCGTTTCAGGGTGTTTTGGAAAAAGATTAAAAGATTTTTGTGAATCGTGAGAAAATTATTTGCAAAGACGTTCCATTACAATAGATCCACATCCATTTCTAGACTAAAAGAAAGTTGTGATAATATATAACTACAAAAACCCTAAGATCAGACTAATATAATAACATATATAGTGAAATACTCAAAAACACTGACAACATGAAAGATCTGGATGTTGCAGAGTTGGCTTCTTGTGACTTTTGGTTTGTTTTCTCTTCAAGAATTTTAATTATTTTGTTTGCTGGTATATTGATTGGCATGTGTTTAAGGTGAGGAGTAGTTTTTTTTAAACCTCTGTCTTTGTTGTTGAGTAAATGTCCTCAAGTGAAGACGAAGACATCGCTAAAATAGAAGAGATTTCAGGGAAGATAAAGATGAGAATCAGGACAGAAAGCAGGACTTTTCCTGGCTCAGAATAGGCCTTTGGTGGGTGACTAGAGAAGTGAGCATGACTGGTCCGAGTGCAGCAAAATCAGTGAATCCTCAGGGCCATGTGTGGACTGATTTCATAGAGGTCTCTGCACATCACAGTGATTTCTGACAGTTTGATAGATCAAAATAATACAAATGAATTAGAAAAGAAAAGCCTTCATGTAAACAGGGGTTTTGGTTCATAGTTAGGGCTGGCAGTTATAGCTCAGGTGACCCTGAACCATCTGTTAGTTCCACTGCAAGCCACTCACCTCTTTTCAGTCTCTGTTTATATACACCTCTCTGCATTTAAGCATAGTTTATTATTAATCTCTGGCTCTCTTTCACAGAGTCTCTTTTATTGTGTCTCCCTCCCCACACCCCAACCAGTCATGACAGATGGCCCCGCCCCTCCCTGAGCCTGATTCAGCTGGAGGTGTTTTTCCTGTTAACAGGGAGTTTTTCCTTCCCACTGCCACCAAATGCTGGCTCATAGGGCGTCATCTGATTGTTGTGGTTTCTTTGTAATGTTGTTGTCATTTACTGCTATAAAAATAAAATTGAATTGAATTGAGATTAATCCAAGTAAGATCAAGGTAAGTAAGTAGGAGCCTGAAATCATCCAGGCTTCAGTTCCCAGAGCTTTGTCAAATCTCCTGGCATGGCATATTTATATGCAAGATGTCCTTTGGTGGCAGAGCTGGACTCACTGGGTTATGTTCTTAGTGAGACAGGCCTGTCACTTCCGGCTTTCTCTGAAATGCTGGTCTGGAATATTTTACTCCAAATGAAAAAATTAGTGATAATTTTAAAAAAGCATTTTGGATATTTTTGAGTTTAAATTAAGGTCCTGGCCTGCATCGTATGTCGCCACCACCCCTTCACCCTTCTAACAAACTTAGACAAAGATGGACGTACAACTCCATAAAGGGTAGGCATGTCCCGGCACCAGGTGTCCTCTTGTGACTCAGTTCAAATATTTTTATTTACTGCAGTTTTGTGCAAGATTGTGCAAGTTGCCCCAATCACAAAGATGTGGGAAGCATGCCTACTGTGGTATGGTACCTCACATCATGCGCAGCGAGAAGAATTCAGTGTCCAGAACAGCCCTCCGACTCGACCCTGGAGGCCGCCGGCCGCAAGGAAGACCGAAGAAGCGGTGGATGGACGCAATCACCAAAGACATGCGCGCAGTGGATCTCACCCTAAAGGACACACAAGACTGATTGAAATGGAGAAGACAGTGTCATCCAGCGGACCTCGTTCTGGGAAGACGTTAAGAAAGAGAAAGAGTTTTGTGCAAGATTGTTGCCACAGGTCTCAAGTCTTGCTTTCGAGGTAATTTAAAGTAATTTAATTTAGTGAACTTATTTTTAATCCTGCAACAAAAAGGATAACAGTTTAACAAAAGCAGCTTTCATACGTGCTTGCTCATTGTGACTGACTGCTCTCAGATCTATTTCAGTAATCTTTTATCAGATAAAGGAGGGGCTCATGCACACTGATGTCTTAATTCATCGCTGCTCCTGAAGCATCCTCTGAGACCAACACTGGAAGATGCTTCTCAACAGTTTCTGCATCTTTGAGCCAGATACCCAAGACTCTAATCCAGTTACAGCAGCAGTCAACCCGAACGGTCCTCTTCACTCTGTGGCTTAGAGGAAATGAAATCTTTCACCTGTCACTTGTGCGACCTCCTGTCAGACCGTACGAGGCAGCTCCCTGACGCGAGTGTGTATAAGTGACCGGGCGCATCCTTTAATCCCTGCTGGGGGACTTAGCCGAACCTGCTCTATGTTAATTGTGTCCTTTAATCAACCAGTGTGCCTCCTCACTGAGAGGCAGATGGTGTGAAACATCACCTCTGGTCTCCTGCCTCAGAGTGTGAACAGTAATACGGTGGTACGACAGTAGTGATGAGCAGGACATCCTGCAGGCAGATACAACAAGTAGCAGAAGAATACTGAGACATAACGATTAAAACTGTTCTCGATGGGTTTAAGTGATTATTCAGATTATTAAGGACGTATTTTACCAAACAACAGAGTACTATTTTTAGGAACTGAACCTTCAGCATCTTTGCCTGAGCCACAGGGACAACCGACTGAATCTGTTATATTCTTTGTATGTGTTTGTTTGCTGCATCTGCCATTTTACGTCATTCATTTGTAGTACATTGTGTACTTTCCTTCAGTCACTCTCTGCACTACAGTAAGGTAGTCCAATGAATTGATTTTCTAAGATCAGATGGCCTTGACAAGTGAGTGCAGTGCTGTTATACAACTCATAGGAATCAAGTGTGATTAGATGGCAAACACTCCACTGAAACCAACCGCTGCAGGTGTACAGGGCATTTCCTCCATCTGGGTTTTTTTTAGGAATGATTTGTAAGGTGGGGACTGAAAATAGCTTGTGTACAGTTTCTCCACAGCACTAAGAAAATCAGTGAAGCTACTTTTTTCCACTCACACTGAAACACAGCTCAGAACTCAGCAGCTGCTGTGGTCTAATCATTCCTAAAGAGTGGCCCATTGTCTTTCTGCCAGAACAGTCGGCTCAGACAGTGAACTGCGCTTTGTACAGTGTGTTTTACTGATGACATAAACGAATAAATTATTCCTAATGATTCAGCCCCGCTGTCTCTGGAAGCAGCATCAGTAATCAGTGAGACTGCCACAGGTACCATGAAGCAGGCACATGAAAACAATCCAAAAATAATTGGATTTCAGGGGAGAATTTTCACATTGTGCTGATTTGCTTTCTTCACAGTGGTGGATACATAACTTTGATGCTAACAGTGAGCGCTGCTGACGCCCCACGCCTTTCTGGAGATGAGAGTAACAGATAAAGCATTTATACTAAAACTCACATATAAGCCCCCCGTCTCTAAGAATCTCAGCCGTCGCTCAACAATAAAGAAATATTTACAGACGTCATCATCTGTTTTTCTTTCCAAAGAAGAAAATAAATGAAATCCAAAGCATAAACTCATAATTCAGTATGAGAACAGCCTGTCTTTCAGGAGTTGTGAACTTTTCTGATTTCCTATGTCATGTAGTCATCTCTTAAACAGCAGGCCGTACTTTTCAGCCGCAATGTCTGGCTCTATTTACCCAGGAATGATTTGCTGTGTGCTTCATTAACATTTAATATGAGGCCACATGTCTGCATACCTGCATAAATATAGAACACATTCCTGTCCCAGGGTGTCAGATGCTGCTGTTATTGCAGAGATGCACACAGTTAGTTCTTTAGTGCTCGGGGCTTGATACAACAGGAACGGCAATATTAGACACCAACACATTATTGTCCACATTTGGAGGTGTGATGGAGTACGCCACAGGCTTGTCAACCAGGTTTGCTTTATTTGTGGGCAGGACTCAAGTTTTAGGTACGCAACAGAAAAAAATGGTGAAAACAAAACAGAATTTTCTGGCCTAATTTTTCTGTCATACCAGTGTGCAGGTGGAAATGAGGGGAAAGTATAGTTCGACCCACAAGAGAGAAACAGATGCTGTTTCCATTATTTTAATAATTTTAGTAACCATCCCTCACTGC
This sequence comes from Oreochromis niloticus, assembly GCF_001858045.2. NCBI lineage: Eukaryota > Metazoa > Chordata > Actinopteri > Cichliformes > Cichlidae > Oreochromis > Oreochromis niloticus. The sequence continues at coordinate 37,127,969 of NC_031979.2, forward strand.
TGTGAAATGAATGCATTATTTGGGGTTGTTTTTTAGCCTTTCAGGGGCTGATGCATGGCCAACACATTCTAATATCAGACGTTTCCACTGATTCATGTTCCTACCACCGCTGTTGACCCGGCAATCTGCACCAAATGTTGTATCATTGACATGCCTCACAAACTGAGCCTGTTTTAGTAAGGCAGGCTGAACTCTGACAATATGGAAACAAGACATTAAAACATGATGGCGCCGATCATTAAGGCTATGTACTCTAAGAGAATGAATTTAAATATTGCTCTAGTCTTGGTGAAAACTATAGTGACACATGAAGAATTCTTTTCCCTTCTAATTTAACAGTATTGTGCTGCATTTTTCAAGTAACTTTTACAAAGACATCCAAAGTAACTATATGGGAGTTAAAGAGGGAGCGTTTGTCTGTGTCTGGGGTGAAATATTGTCACAGTGAGTGAAGCGAGGATCCAGATGCAGGAGACAGAGGCAAGCTGCCAAACTACACTAATGTTTACTGCCAAAAACAAAAGCTCAGAGGTGTGTACTATGAAGCAAGTTCCACATACCCAGGCTACTTTTCCATTACCTGCATTCAGGAAGAGCCCTCACATGAAGCTGGTCATCATCTTGTTAAGTTAACTCAGGACCTGGGAACATCTGACCAATCACAATCATGGATAAATGTACTAGCAGCAGAAGAGACTTATCAATATCACAGCTCTGTTATTAAGAGGTGGGAAATAATGATGGATTAAAATCAAGCATTTTATTCAATTAATGTTTAAAAGACAGAGAACGTCGGTCTATTTTTTTGTTTTACTGATGATCATCAGGGAAACAAAAACCGTTGATACCACTGAAAAACTTAAGGCCCACTCACAAAGTTCTGAGGGATCTTCCAGGAGGGATGACACTGAAATCACTGCTGACCAATCAGTTCTCCAAACTTTAAAGCATACAGACACTGAAACTGAAACATATCCCAAAAATGGAAACAGGAACCCAAAAACTTGACAACCACAAGAATCTAAGACATCAGATGCAGCAGCTCAAACTCTGTGATATTAAACAAGAATCCTCCAAAAAACATCTGGAACCATTTTCAAAGATTTTTAACCTTCATTTAACCAGGAAACATGAAAATCGCTTGAGATTAAAAATCTCTTTTACTGAGAAGGACAGCAATACCGTCATAACATACTGTACAAATCCATACACCAAGTACAAATACAGTTAGAAGTGAGTCCTTCTGTACACTCTGAGACCTGGCCGATAGATAATTTTGACACTATCCAACTGTTTTTTTGGACAGCTCTGCACAGATAGCTCTTTTCTTTAAGAGTTAATGATCGAACATGTCAAATGCCTTGGCTAGGTCATTAAAAATGGTTGCACAGTGTTGCTTGTTATGAATCGATGAAATCATTTATCTCTTGCTCTTGTAGTTATACTGTAACTCTTCCTGAAGCCTGACTGAAACTTGCTTTAAATCTTATTTACAGTCAGGAAGTATTTAAGGTGTTCACTAACAGGAGTAAATCATTTAGAAATGATTGTTTAAAACTGATGGATCCCCACCTTTAAAGAAAGGGAGAACAAAAGCAGATGGTTGGAATTTCATTTGTATCCAAAGAAATAGATGAATAACTATTGGGGCACTAAAATCAGCAGCTAGCTTTAAAAAGAAAGGCTCCAAATTGAGTCTAAAACTAAATGAGTGGCTGGCCAGAGAATTATCAGAGAATGCATCTGAGGAGAGCTAATAAGAAATATTTTTGAGTTTCAAGTATTACAAAATCTTTATGTATTTAGATGTAAGATGTATTTAATTCTTTATAGAATAAAATGCCCAGTCTCCACATTTAAAGAGAATTTATCTAATGCTTCCAGATAATGTCTGTAACTCCGCTGCTGGCTGCTTTGGTTTGAAATAGTTATTTTTTACCATAAAAACTTTAATCTTTCTGATAACAACCTTAATCCAGTGCTACTCTTTAAATCCCAACACTATGTTGAAGTCTGTGTCATAAAAAGTTGTGATCGATGATGTGAGTTGCGCTTCTACTGCTTTATATTCCAGGACAAGTGAGAGCCGCGAGCTCATTTGTAATGTTGGCTTTCTGTTTGGGAACGGCCACGCTGGCAGCTCTGAGGACCACAGACTTGATGATAAATGATGACATTCAGTCGCGATGACTTATCGTAAACATTTTAAGCCCTTTGAACAAACTACGAATCCTGTCATGTTTCTGATGAGGAACCCTCGCCTGTCAGCGTCCTTGAGCGAGACACTCATCACCCACTTGTTCCTTCATTACGAGTCTCTCAGGATGAAGACATCATCAGCTAAATACCGAAGTAATAATACTCCAAGGGCACATTGAAGGAAGTATAGGATGGTGCCCATTTATCTCATTTGAGTTCATCTGCACAGATTGCGCTAGCGAGCAAATTCTCATTTATTAATAAATTTCTCATTTGGTGCAGTGATTCAGTACAAGGCCTCTAGCAGATTCCTTGCTTTTTATGACTTGTGTGTTTCTCTGGTGCATCTGCCACACAGATTATTGTTCAGCTGTGCTGCAGAAGGCGTTCTTCATCACAGTGAGGCTTGTAACCTTCATTTGAGCCAGTAATGAAACTCGTATTTGCAGTTAATCAGGGTTGTATCTGGAAAGTTTTTGACTGAGCAGATTGGTAAATTCTCTACTTTGATTCAGGGCATTGAATTTAATCACAGCGGCAAGAGAACTGATATTCAGTTAATATCCTTGTGATCTTTAAACCCAGCAGCATCAAGGTTAACTCTTTAACTCGAAATCTTTTGTACAGCAGAATAACACGAGTCCCGGAGCCGCCACCTCTTCACAGGAGGAGACTGATATTTAAATCCTCGGCCTTATTTAAGGTAAACCATCGTACGTGGTTTTGGTCACGTCTTCAAATATACTCTGTAACAGCTAATTGAGTATGTATAAGCATACATGAAGGTATAACAGATCACACATTGATTTCTGTCTTAATTTGACCAATGTTCACTGAATACAACCGTCTGCTTTTCACAAGGACGAAACACGCCTATATGGGTTCTTTAGTAATTTAACACTGCACCTCTTTTCCTTATTCTTGTCTTTTTTATAATGGTCTTCCTTATAGTTGCTTGCTTCTTGGATAATTCATGACTTTAACGCTATCAAGTTTGTCAAAAACGTTCTTCAAAAAGACACAAAAAGCTGCAATAAAAAAGAAACAGTCTTCCACCACTGCTCAGCTTTCCTCAGGAAAGAGATTGCTATTTTAATTATTTAGACCACTGTCACCTGTAATGAACGTTATGTATTAATGGAATGCTTTTGTGTTAGTTGCCTCCTCTGTAAGGCTTCTGTTGAGCAGACTATACAAAGCAAAGATCTCTCAACTAAACTGAGTGGAGGCTGCCTGTGCAGTGCAGATAGCCTCAGCAGTCTGCTCTTATTCATACTTATACATGTAAAAGGGGAGGTGTTTCGATTAGATTCTGTAGGACTTAAATTTCCTCACTCATAATGAGGCAGGCTCACAGAAAAATACTATAGACGGTGTGAGACATGGATACAGCTTCCACATGTGAAATTAAAGCTAGCGCAGACGACCGTGTGGAGTAAAGAACTGAGGACCCAAACGCTGACAAACGGAAATGTAGAACAGAACTTTTTGAAGTTTTAGCTGAAAGCGAGCCTAAACTGGGGAAAACTGAAAAGTAAACATGAAAAACCTTAAACATGGAAACCTGGCGAAAATACATAAATATCTGCAAGCGTGAAACCTTAAAACATGGCATGAACATAACAGATGACCTGACAAAGGATGAATGAAAACTCACAGACTATATACAGACAGGAGGTGATCAGGGGAAGTGGAAACACACGGGGAAACAGCTGAAACAGGGGAAGCAAAACTAAACACACTGAACATGGAACACAAGACATTTAAATAAAACAGGAAACATGGAGCGAGGCAAACTTGAGGGAGACAGAGAGGGAGCAAGAAAGAGGGAAACTTAACCACAGCGGTCACGAAAAAGACAAAATGCTGGGTCACAGACTGAGCTCCCTGACAACCTTCTCACGGTGATACCTGAGACTTCCTGTCCTGCAGAAGTCTAACAGCCCTTATTCCTGATCTCTGTAAATAGTTTCCAGATATGGCTTCATGTCAAAATAACACAGTAAGTCTGGTTTAGTCATTTTTGGTTATTCTAGTGTCCCACTATCTCTGAGCATGCAGTTTCACAGTCAGGTCCACTCCTCATGCTGCTTTCAGCTTTAAGTGGTTAAAAAAAACACTCAGCTAAAAGCTTGAACCTAGTGGGTGATGTCACAGTGGCTATGCCAATCGTTTTCACTGTCTCTGATAAATATTATATATAGTCGGATGTTAGTCAGTGAGTATCCAGTTCAGCTAATCTTAAGTTGACTAGAAACAAAATGCTTCTATTTTGTGACACACGATAGTTTATTTTAGAGAAACAGTTTGTTGTGCAGGGTCGCCGGGCTAGACTCCAACCTATTTGTTTCCTGATTTGGTCACAGAAAGTATAGAAATGAAATAGCTTTCAGTTCAGTGCATACAGATTCAATGTCAGACGTCTTCATTGTGTTCACCAATCCAGGCCAAGGTGTGCTTCTATTTGTCTCAGCATCTCAGCACTCTTGTTTTACTCTTTCATGGCTTGGGCAGCATTGGGCAGTGCCTGGAACATGCTGTGGCACAACAGCATAACTTTGAAACAGTTGTGGAAATAGCTTGTCACCTCTTAACGCACTGATTTTTCACAAGCGAAGCATCCCAGTCCCATGGTTGGGCACAGATAGAGATCCCAATACACGCTTATCCTGCCAGGACGTGAAACACTCGACTGTGCATGAGCACAGTACACAGTGATCGTATTAGTCGAGTGAACCAGACGCTGGCGGTGCCCGGTGTTCTGGTCGAGTGTGAGCACGCCCTAAAGAATCAGAGCATGTTGGCATGAGTGTCAGTGATGGTTACTGAAGTGAATAGTGTGTAAAAAAACAGAGATGCACTGAGTTAAAGTGAAATCGACATGTATGCATGCCTGCACATGTGACGAGGCTCTAACAGTAATCGCTGTCTTTCACACTTGACGGCTGAAGGGTTGAAAAAAACGAACAAGCAAAAAGTGCAGCCGATTCTGCTGCGATCACAGAAACGAACACATCGTTGTTCAGAAACTTACCAACTGCACGCTAATTATCGGGCCATTTTTTGCACAATCAGCTCTCATCACCAAAAGCCAACCATTATATTTCCTGTCAGATTGTCCTTGAGGCAAGACAGTAAAACTGTAATTATGTAGATATTGCATATTCACAGATAGATGCATGAGTTAACACCGCCCTGCTGAGCGAGAGGCAGCTTTGATCAGTGAAGCTGATGACCAGCTCACACACAAATAATCTATGTGTTTCCCAGACTGCTGCTGTCAATGGATAAATGCTCCCGGGGGCTGTCTGGACTGTAAACAACACTTTAATAGTACAATCAATCTTTAATACCACAATCGCCTCTTTAATAAATAACTTTGCAATGAAACAGCGGATTGAGATCCAGCAGGTGGCCTGACCTGCAGGTAGCGATGCATGTAAGGTAAAAAGGAGAAATGAAAGAGGAGATCGAAGAAGAATAACGGCTCGTGGGGAGAAAACAGATGAGACGAATGGGAAGAAAAGGCAAAGAAAGACCTCAGAAAGAAGTAAAAGTAATAAATAGAAACATAGTGAGAGAGAGAGACGATGCTAATGAGTACCAGAAAAGAGAGCTTAAAGGAAGAGCAAATTAAGCCTCATAATAAATAGCACTGAGATGAAAAGGAAAGAGCGAGTTATTAGACAAATGTTTAAAGTAAGCAGAAATAACCCTAAATACTCACATGAACAGATATGTTAATAAGTTGCATTTTACTTAATGAATCAGCAGGAGGTAGAGGGCCTCAGGTAGGAGATGAGCAGAGAGGAGAAGAAACTAGGAGAAGAAAAGTAAAGAAGAGCAGACGAGAGAAGGAAATGGAAAAGAGAAGGAGTAATAAGGAGAGGAGCGAGAGGAGATGAAGAAAAAGGCGGATAAACCGTTAGAGAAGAGGAAAGCACGGGGAGAGAATTAATATGACAAAAAGAGGGATAGAAAAAAACAGCATAAAGACAAGATAAGTGGTGAAGTAGCACTGTGTGTGTGTGTGTGTGTGTGTGTGTGTGTGTGTGTGTGTGTGTTTAAAGAGTGATAAAACAGGAGTTAGTAATCCAGCAAGGGCCGGTGGAAGAGAGGACGTGTGCGTTTCAGACGCCAGAATCAAGTTGTTATTATGATGAAGGGATGTAGAGGAAAAACCAATCACAGCTGGCCTTCTACCAACTCTGCACAGAAGAGAGAAATTGCTATTCCCTTGAGAAACATCAATTTTGTCTGCCAACACACACTTAGCCGCACACACACACACACGGACAATGCGCAGTCTGACGGGTTGTACCTTTTCGTGGCTGGACCGACACTTCTTTACCATCAGAAAGCTTCTTCAGCAGTGGTCAAAGAAGCATCTTAGCTGGTAATTGCACATTGAAACTGCTGCAGCAGCAGGCTGGGATCAGCGCACACGCTTTGAGACACTCAGGCACATTTGAAGTGTTTGGCTAGAGCTCAGCAGTTTCATTGGCTTGTGTTTATTTCTGTCGATACAGAGCTGTCTGCATAAATTGACCACTGGGCAGCCTTGTTTTTATTACTTCATAAATGGACTGTAGCCTCCCACAGGATGTGTGTGTGTGCGCGTGTGTGGTCACTCCGAGCACACAATCAGTGCTGGTGTTTGCTCCGCCACATTTCTTCTGTACCGTAGAGTCTGTGGATGAATGTGCTTTGCTTTGTGTCTGTAGTTTGTGCTGGTTTACAGTTTTTAAAGAGTTGCACTCTGAGCTGCATTCACCGTGTCTCATCTTCTCCCTTAAGTTTCGAGCTTTGTTTGGAGCGAGGGATATCGACTGGGATTTCAGCGGCTCAGCTCTAAAGGCTTCCTCCGGGGAAAACGAGAGCGGCAAACGACTGGAAGAGCGAGATTCACCTTAAACGCCCCTTACATTGAAGGGGAAATTGATCTTTTCGTGCGCTTCCTCCCAAGACGTTCACACCGACTGGAACGCATACATATGCCTGTTCTGCAGAAACAGAGAAATTTCAGGGGTTGCATCGGGTGTAATGCAGAGCTGGATACACCGGTTAACCTCGCCATCAAAGGGAAACATGGAGCGCACGTTCTCTCGCACATCGATAGGCTTCATTAGCTTTTCGATTTCCAAGTTTGAAATGACCCAGAAGTGGGTTTATCCGTGTGGTGTTATAACATCCCATCTGTTGAGTCGTATCCCATCGTACGAGTTCAACAGAATTGAATTCAAATGCACAAGTGAAGCAGGTGGTTTAGAATCGCTTGAAAGCTGTCAGTCAGCTCAGTATTTTGCTATATAATTTCAGGATAAAGGGAAATGTCACAGAACTAGCTTGACTTAAAGTTGAATAAATAACATACCTGTCACTTAACACTGTTTTTCCATTAAGAGGCCAATTTGAAGGTAATATGGACCAGAACAATAAAAGGAACTTTTTTTAAGGTTGGGATTAACTTTTCACAGGTTTTGGTATCCATGTCCCGGTTAGTGAAGGCCTTTCTGCATGGACCCTGAATTGGCCATGGATATGAGGAAGCTGTGGAGAATAAAGCATCATATTACTGTATTGGTGTTTGTGGTTTATCCTGAGTGGTAGAAACATCTAAACACTTCATTTCATGTCACATTCCTGTTAGCTGGTTAATATACTTGGATCATAGCAGCAGTCACACTGTGAGTTTGTCAACCTAAATTTCTGATACTGTGAAGAGTTTTGCTTCAGAGTCTCACTGGTTTTAAGCCAACAGCCACCTTTGAGCCTCTTCTCAGTGCTGCTGGACCACTGTTTCGGATCCTAGAATTCCACGTGTACTGTGATTTTCATGATAAAGTTATTCCAAACAAACCAAGAACCAAACCAGTCTTTAGTTTCTCATTTTAAGTAATCCCTCAAACCTCAGACATCTATATCAAACTCACCCAGCTTTTGTGTGGAGGATCATCTCGGATAATGAATGATGGATCTATCGCAAAGACAGAGAAACTAAACATCAGTTTTCTGTGTAAGAATCATCGAATGTGTGTGGGGTTGTTATAGAAATGTGGATGAAAGTCAAGTGACATCATTTGTATGAGACACAAGCACAACAATGGAGGACGTCATGGCGATGATATACCTGCAGACTCGAGGACCGCGCTGTTGTTTTTGTGCAGCCTTTTTCCTCATTGCCGGGTTTCAAAAATGCCAGTTTTGGTTTTTTTTAAGAGGATGCTCTCATGAGTTGATTGGCCAGCCTGTGACTTGCCAATCAATGGCATGCAGTCTGTTGATATCACATTTCCAGATGGACTCAGATCGCTTGGAACCGTGGACTAGTAGGTGGTAAAAAAGTACCTGGTAGCAGGTACTACCACCTAATGGAAAAGCCTAAAAACTGAGTGGAGAAGGTACCAGTGGAAAAGCCCTTTTAGTTATTTACTCAGCAATTAGTTTCTGTCAGCAGGTCTTCAACTGTTGCAGTATTACTTACACTGATGATAGCCCCTCCAGGGGAGTTACTGACTATGCCGCTCACTGACAACAGGGTTACCCTATTAGTCATTGCTCAAAGACAGCATTAGGGTGTCAGCAAGCCATCTCAATGCAAATGACTTCTTCTTAAATACTGAAATATCTCAAAACACCTCAAACACAAATCAGGAAAGATCAGAAAGTATTTGATTTGACTATTGAATTTTTAAAATACTCCTTTCCTTGTAGCTGTTTGACTTTGGTTGGTTTGCTTTATTCTTTTCTTGTCTGTGTTTCTTTCAACTAATCCTGAGAGCTATGGAGTTTTGACCTTTTGAACATGCTTCATGCTGCCGGCTTTAGAAGAATAACTTTGCTCCTGGACTGAAAGTTCTTTACTGAGTAGCATATTGACAGGCAGTGAAAAGAAAAGAAAGAATGTTGCTACTAAACACATCAGTTTGAAAAGGCAGCACTGAAGAATCAAATGACTCTAAAGGTTTTGTTGTCTTTACAGTTTACCACTGGCAGGGTTAAGTGCCTCGTTCTGTGGCAGACACATTGACAGGCGCACAAAATAAAATTGGATACGTCGATGTATTCCTATAAGGCAGCATTGTGGAAGTAGTTTGAGTTGAATGAGCTGAATGAGCCGTATTACGAGTTTGTGCGCCGATGTGTGGCATTGTGTTGGTTTTTGTGCATTGTGCTGCTGATAAGGCGGCTGTGTCGCTGCATTTCACCGCATTGTTCCTGTGATAAGGAAGCAGCGGAGGGAGACATTTCCTCTGCAGGAGACAGAGATGCTATCAGAGCAGGACAGGGTGGTGAGAACATTAGGTGTTAGGTGGGGGGGTGTTTGTAGGTGTGGCTGGAATAGATGGGCCAGGAGTGTGCGTGTTCACAGTGTGTGATCAATGTGTGGATATAACAGGTGAAAAGTGTGCGTGCAGGGGTTTGTAGGTAACAGAAACAATGCTGGAGTATAATGCAAACTCTTGCATCCTTCTGCATTGCCATTTTGAGTTCATAATTCCATTTAGACTATTAAACATGGCTACCTGATGACTGTGAGTGTTAAACTTTGTACACATCTTGTCAGGGTTCACTGGTGCAGGACTGATGAAAGTCAAAACGAGTTTATTTACAGCAGGCACAACAAGTGTGATATATAAGCATATATACAGTGAAGGGAGGGAAAAGGGGCTCCAGGGAATCCAAGGGAAAGTCCAGGGCAGGGAAACATCCACCCTCCTCTTCACACAATCAGTGACTCACAACATTCCAAAAGCCAGTCCACGAAAGGGCTCACTCACGCTCATCCTCACGAGATCCACAAGGAAGGGTAATATGCAGGGGTCCAGGGAGGTCTGTACAGAAGAGAGATAAATCGACGTTAGAGAAGAGCGCTAGGAAACTCGAGGGAAATTACTAGGCGAGCTGGGGCTACACTGACGGGGGTTAGCACAACGATCCAGTGAAGACCCTTCTTCTTCTTCTTCATATTATTTATTGGCATTAGGCAAACAGCAAAATGATGCATTACCGCCACCAACTAGTGTGGAGTGTCACTGAAGACCCATGCTCTGCCAAGACCTTAAGTAGGCCAGAGGAAATCACTGGTGATGAGCGGCAGGTGAGTCATGACACACAGGTGAGGGCCGAGGCGGGGACCAGAGCCTGACTCCGCCCTGGCGAGTAGGAGTGAGAGAAACAACAACAATGGGAACATGACACATCTCGCCCTTTCTAGTAAAAGGGTCCACAAAAGGACCAATAAAATCTTCTTTTTAGTGCTAGCTACCCAAAGACAGCATTTACTTTCTAGAAACTGTGGGTGAAAAGCAGATTGCATATTTTGCTGGGTTGTTTAGTGTTTATGCGTGTTAGATGAAACCTTCAGTGTTAAATGAAACTGAACATTTTGTTAAGTAAGTCATCTGATTCCTTCGCTGTTGTTTAAAACAATAAATGGAAGGTTGGAAGCTGAAATGATCTGACTGATAATGTAAAAGTGACCCAAAGCCCACCAACATAATGGTACATGAGCAATGAAGCATATCCTGGACTGGTGTGATACCACAGTGTGATATCAACTAGCACAGCACTTAAAAAAACGAGAACGCCACAAGGTTATAGTGTGTACTTTTACATGCATTTTAAAGATGTGCAGTTGTGTACTTTGATCACTTTTGTGAGAATTTAGGAGATTTTTTCATGCATTTGCAAATGTGTAGGGTTTCTTTTTAACCAAAAAGCTTTCCATGGAGTCACAGTTTAAAAATACCCCATAAATAATCATGTTTTTATATTAGCCTTTTAAATGCACCTTTTTCCAACAGATGCCAGTTCTTATCCCAGTCCTATTCTTGGAGTAAACGCTGCTTCTTGTGTCTTTTCAGAGAGCCAAAGCCCAGGAGTATTTTTCTTTCCTCTGAAAAACAAACCCTAAATGTGGACTCTGTAGTTTCATTTCATTTGCATTCACTTATTATCTTCTCCATTTGATGTGGATCCCTGGAAGTAATGCACCTGCAGTCACCTTAACATTAAAGTGCCTGTATTCATTTTTCTTGGTACATTGCTCCAATCCTTACCTTGTACAAAAACAAGAAGTTTTATTGACAAGTCATAAAGGCCATGAAATAAACACAGATGCTTCCAAGTTTGTTGGCTGAAGCTGCTGTGACCACGTGACAAATTGTCTCGTTTATTCTGCATAAGAACATTAAATATGATGTATAAGTAAAATTATTTTCTTGCTCAGTTCTCTTTTCAAGTGTTCCTGAGCTTGAGTTCTGTCGGGATCTGTCTTTGGATGTTTTAATATAGTCCTTCCCATGGGCCAAGGATGACACGCTAACATTTTCTTTCAAAATAATGTAAAAAGGCAGCCATAGCTGTGAAGTTCCTGTTGGACACAGAGCTTAACCAAATTCAACCAACCATGATGCTGTCATATAGAAACAATTTACAAGACTGTGTTCTTCTCATTTCCCATGGCTCTTTGAATTTTAAACATGGATGATGAAATTATGACTCAACTCAGTTTCAATGTTTTCTCTTAAGATAATATAGAAGTGACCTGATTTTTTATGAATGTTTTTAACACTACACTACAGTGTGTGTATATATATGTTTGTGTGTGTGTGTGTGTGTGTGTGTAAACTTGTATCTGTAACCTTGTATATGAACATTTGATTAGATTCCAGAGTTCCTTTTCCTGTTTCCTGTCTTCTGCAGTGCAACAAATACAGTTTGACTGTAGAAGACAGCAAACACACAACATCTGACACATCATCACAGACTGTCGTGTTGGTTTAATGAAAAGAAAGTCAATAATTGGCCTTTTTCTATCCAGCTGTGAGCCACTTCAGTCTGATTTCATGTTGTTCACATGCCCAGTGTAATTTTCCACACAACAGTATCTCATAGAACAAAAAGTATTCGTAGCAGTGTGATATGACCATGCCACGGCTTTCATCACTTCATCCTCTGTCTATTCATTATTACATATAATTGTTCCATTTTCATATCTTTTAGTTTTTCGCTGGAATTCTGGTTCGATTTAAAGACTAAGACTGGTTGGGTGCATGACAACATAATGGCTTTTTCAACAGCAAAAATGAAGTATACACATTTTGATATATGATATAGCACAAATGAGAAGAAAGGACTGGTTATCTTCTCTGGAACCAGTTTCCAATTTGGATTTGGGAGTCAGACGCCCCTCTACTTTTATGGTTAAACTCAAAAAATGTTTGTTTTTGATAAAGCTTGTATTTAAGGCTGGAACAGGTGACCATGAGCCTTCCTGTAGTTATGCTGCTGTAGTTTCAAACTGCTGTGATGCACTGAGCAGTTCTTTTCACTCTCCTGATATTTATATACCACTGCTGCATGTCTTTAAATCCTTGTCTTCTCTCTCCCCTAACCTGTGATTTGTCCTGTTTCCTTATCTTCTCTGTCCATTTTCCTCATTCTCCCTCTCCCCAACCAGTCACAGCAGCTGGCTGCCCCTCCCTCAGCCTGGTTCTGCCAGAAGTTTCTTCATGTTAAAAGGGGAGTTGTTTGATTTTTGGGCTTCTCTTCTGGAAACTGTAGGATTTTTTACCTTACAGTATAAAGCACCTTGAAGCAATGCAGTTATGGTTTGGCGCTATATAAACGAACTGGAAAACTAAACCTGTATTAGACAGATAGACAGAAAGCAATGAAGTAGAATGTCCAAATAAGGAGGTAGTAATAGGGTCGTAGCATGGACCACTGTCAGGTGTCAGAAACTGTGGTAAAATATGGGAAGATAACTGAGGAAATGTTAGGGGCAGTTTTGCCCTGAACAGATTGGTCACAGCCAAAGTTCCAAAACAAAAAATAGTCCAAGAAAAGCTCATGGATGGCGACGGGTGGTTTCTTTCAGAACACACTTCTGACTTGATTTTTTGAAAAATAAACGGTGTTTATTTGATGGTAAATATAAACTAAAAATCAACCCAATAACTTCTTACAACTTAGACGTAAATGAAAGTCAACCTAATCTGGTTCAACAAGTGGTCAAAAAATCATTGTAAACCCTCCCACCTGACATTTGACAAACAAAACAAACATTTCCACCACACTCCCACAGTGTGATCTTCATCCCTTAATTAATAGGAGGGTCCAAAAGTTACCAAACTAATCATAACTTTTCCAAAAGTAAAATTAATTACAGATTTAAATGGCAAAACTAGCTTAAGTATATCCTTAGTGTTTTTCAAGAAAAAAACAATAATGGAGACAAACTATGATTCATAAAATTTTAACAAAAATGGCCACAACAAGATTGTCTAAAGCCAAAAGACAGCTGTCACAGTGGGGTGCATTTGTGAAATGGACCCAAGTGCAGACACGGCAGGAGACGGAATTCAACTTTAAACAAAAAGTGAGTCTTTATTAGGGTTGATGACGAAAGTGCAAAAAGAACGTGAACAGTGATGAGGGCTGAACTAAAACCTAAACTGGACACACTAGAAATGACTATGACCACTATGAACATGATTTTGCGCAGGCATGAAAGAAACTATGAAATACAAACATGGACTAGATACATGAACATGCCCTGAATAGAATCATGTAATACGTGGGACTTTACATGACAGGGGTAACACAGACGACCTGACAGTGAACAAAGGAAGGAGGAGAGGACTTAAACACACACAGGAGGTGATCAGTGGAAGTGGAAACACAGGGGGAAACAGCTGACTGGAATAAACATAATGGCGCCACAGAGGAAGTGAAACTAAACACAATGAACAAAGACTCTTTTAAAATAAACCAGGAAACACTGAGAGTCGTAGACATGACAACTAACACAGAAGACAAGAACAGACTCACAGTAGGGGACATAGATGGAAACCTAAACTAGAATAAATCCTCGACCCCGCCCCTGACAGAAGCTGCTGCAGTGGCGTATCATCTAATATGGGATGTGTCAAATGCTTTCCCTATCATCGATCAGAAAAGGTTAGTGACGAGCATCACCATAACCTTTGATTTCTTACCTGAACAGTGATATTCATCCATCAGTTACTTTTCCCATTACCTTTATGATGCCTAAATTGTAGCTTGTACAGCCCTGTATATTTGTTGACTAGTCTTTTCTAAACACAGGTGCCTTAACCATTATCAAACTCTCCTACAGATCTACATTCAGGATTATCCGATTGCTACACTCCCTCTTTCATGTGGAGGAGGGCAACCTTTAGCTTTTTCTGTGGGAGTGACTACAACTAATAACGGCTGTTAAATGATCCAATTTGAAACAGGTGATCAAAATGTAAAACACTGCCACTACAAATTGTGTAACTCAACCAAACACCATCCATGTTATAAATACGCTTCTAGAAAGTCCTCCTGGGCAGCAATATCTGCCGAATGTCTGCCAGGTAAAATCTAAAAGGTGTGGGGGGATGTGTAAAGGTAACGCTACCCCAGCCAACCCCACTTTTCAGCTCCTCTTCAAGCAGTTTCATTGGAGCAGACAGAGGTTAAGCACCTTGCTCAGGGGCACTTCAACACTATTTACTGAGACAGAGCAGCTTTGGCTGATTTCCCCTGCCATATCGGAGCTTTGAACTGTGACCTTCCAATCACAAGCCCACTTCTCCAGGCCTTGGGGCTGAGAGTGAACCCCACCCCTCCCAACCAGACCTGATTAATGTAAGAGGGTAAAGTGGATGAGACAGAAGAGGCAGAGGTTATTCTTCCCCCTCTGTCTCGTTGCTCTCTCTGTCTTGTTGTAGCTATCTGTCTTTGCCACAGGCTACTCTGTATTATAGATGTTCACTATATGTAGCTTTCCCTCAACACGGATTAAAAGTTCATTTAATCTAAGCTCTCTCTCTTTGTATACGTGTGACTGAATCCTGAAGGCAGTGTGTTACTATGTTCATCCTGGTTAAACCAGGAGGTCAGCTCCTGTCAGCCTCCCCTCTGGTTTGGTTACATGCAGAGATGT
This sequence comes from Oreochromis niloticus, assembly GCF_001858045.2. Taxonomy (NCBI): domain Eukaryota; kingdom Metazoa; phylum Chordata; class Actinopteri; order Cichliformes; family Cichlidae; genus Oreochromis; species Oreochromis niloticus. Next base: position 37,143,129 of record NC_031979.2, read on the forward strand.
CCTGTTTGAATGCAGCACAGGGTCCTGTTTGAAGTATGTCTCATGAAGTTCAGCTGCTTTGACTTCTGCTCCTGCTTGAGGCTTTAAAATAATAATGTCATTCCTTAACATTGCATCTCAGTGATGTGACTAGCAAAACCTGGCCTGCACTTACAATTGCCGCAAAGGCAAATACGACTGAAATTTAGGAAATGTTTTTCTGCTTGTGGTTTGTAGCCTCTAAACCAGCACGACAGAGAGGATTTTGCAACCCTTGTGCTTTGACCTTCTGGGGACCCGCTTCTCTAGCAGGTGAATAAAATGGTCAGCTGTCTCTGAGGTTGCTCCTGTCTGCTTTAACCCATTTTTATTCTTTGGCTTCTGGCCTCAGCCAGACTTAGCTTTTCTTGTAATAAAATAAATAAATAAATTTCTTATGTCTTATGTATTTTTATTATTTAGTCCCAGTGTACAACACTTTGTGTCAGCTGTGGTTGTTTTAAAGTGTTTTATAAATAAAGATGATGATGTCTGTAAGTACCCGATTTCCTCCTCAACAGGTGGGTCAGTCTCAACAAAACCTTCACAAATGCAGTGACTGTTAATATCTATGTTCTAAAAAAACATTTATTATGAAGCTCATCATTAGGAACAATGTTACATTCCCTGTTTGCATTTGTTTCACGCGTCTGTGTCACATGTTTGATGTATGTCATAAATTTTACGAATCAGAATTTTGTTTTATTCACCATTAAACATGGAATAAGGAACTTAAAAAAGTGCTGCAGGCTCTGCTGAAAATAGCTAAATCATAATTAAGCTGAGAAACAAGCACTGTTGGAAGCAAATGGAGCCATCACCTGACCTGAAGGATATTTTTCAGGATTGATGTTTTCTGTAAAATTACAAAAACATTTATATTCCCTGAAAAACGTTCATTAAATTTCAACAGAACCAGCGTTTGTTCACGGCTTCTGTTCAAAGGTTTTGCCTGTTGAATGTTAGCATGTTGTTTTGGATATTTGCTGTTGTGATATTTTCAAGGTGTGACTAAGCATAGTAGAAAATAACTTGTGCAGTACCATTACTATAGCTTATAGAAAAACCTAAATTTGTAATTGTAATTTTATATCCTCCTGAGAACCAGCCTCTGTAATGGACATTTGTTTTTGGTCTTTATCTTTTGACTTATTTGAGCTTTCCTAATAGTCCTAATGTACGAAATAGAGGATATCCTGGGCTTTCCGTCGATATCTCCTGCATTTGAGTGGCTTCTTTTAGCTCCAAAGAGGAAGGAAATCACAAAAATCAGGAGGGTATAGTCATCAAAATAATAATCGTGCTCAGTATAACCCACCCAAGACTGAAATACTTATTTTATTTTTATTTTATTTCAATTATGATCACACACTGTTGCTGTAAAATAACATCCTCCTTTCCAGGAACCTCAGACGGCTGACACTTTTCTGCAATAATTCATGTCATTTCTACCAGTGAAAAGGCTTCAGTCAATAGGTGAAGACCTATTTCTCTCATATCCAGAAAGCAGAGACCTCAGACAGAAACTATTGAAGAGTTGAAGTGCGACCGAATGAGGCAGCGAGATGGAAAGCTCTTCTGTTTTCCATCTCCCCTTCATATCGATTTGTTCTCCGTTCTGCTGCCGCTGCCCTTGAGACTTCTGTCCCTAATTGATACTTGACTGTGTTTTATCACAGTGGTTACGGCAACATTTAAAGCCATAAATATCACGAGATACAAACACAATATTACACAAGACAAATTCCATGAAAGTTTAAGCTCTCCAGTCACACAGAACAGGACACAAATGGGTATTGGCTTCAATCACCCAATCACACACATTGCTAATGTTCATCAGGGGCAGCTCAGGATTCAGTAACTTGCCCAAGGATGCAGACCGGGGGAACTCCGGGTTGGTAGATGAGCATCTCTTTCTCCTGAGCCACAGTGTGTGTGTGTGTGTGTGTGTGTGTGTTTTTAAGTCAAACATGGACGCTTTTAAAATGTGTCTTAAAACCTATTTTTACTCCTTGGCATATGACACTGTATGACCCTGATTTTATTGTTTTTAATCTATTGGGCTCATTTTATTGTTTTTAATTCTAATTATCATTTTATACTTTTTTATTTTTGCGCTATTTGTGCTCATTTTATTATTTGCTGTCACTCTTATTTATTTATTTATTTTGGGTCAATCTTTTTTTTTTTTTCAACTTATTCTTGTATCATTTTTGTAAGTGTACAGCACTTTGTGTTCAGCTGTGTTGTTCTGAAAGTGCTATATAAATAAATTGCTTGCTTGCTATTTAAAGGAGAAGTTATTAGCTAACACTGAAAAATCTCGGTCCAAGAGCATCCATTAGCTGTATGGGTGCAGCTTGCTAACCACACACACAAACCTGCTAACTGGTGCTTTATAAAACAGTAATAAAATATCAACATTTCACTTGTTGAAGCTGAGGCATGCACTTGCTCTGTTAGGTAGGTAATTGCAATGAATCCCACAAAAATCCCAAATATTTAGTCAATAATTGTATAAAAATGCACTAAAAAATAGCATTGGAGCGCTAACAGGTCCCGTTCTCCAGCAGACAGCTAGAGCCCAGCTGTCATCTCTCAGAGCACCCATGGCATCAATAATGTAGAAACCGAAACCTTAATCTAATTTAAATGGATGCGTTTTGACAGAATCACAAGGAGCAAAGCTACTTTTTAAACCGGACTCCCAACATATTTATTTCTTAGATTGGCTCTTTGAATCTGCAGTGATCGTCTGAGGAACTGCAGCGTTTGCCATTTTTTTTGTGCTTGGCTTTTTTTCAGGCACACAGGTCGCTGCTTGGTGTGACGCTAATGCCCCCAAGTTCCCATTAATCCAGTGCACACAGCAGACAGCAGAGTCATTATTTGCCTACACACCCAGAGACCAACTGTCCCTCTTCTGATGGACTTGGTTTTCAGTGTGTTAATGAGTTTGTCTGAATCTTTACACGGTGCTGCTTTTCACAAGCCTAATGCAAGACACAGTTAGTTACTGCACTTTTGGAAGGAAATTTTCCAATTAATTTACCAGAACCAATTAGCTTTGGCGGCGTTCGCTCAGGGGCAGCTGTCCTCTTAGCCCAGCTGGGAATCTTATCTGTGTGATAAATAAATAAATCATCACATCACTGTGAGTTTTGTCTAACTTTTCAGTCTCACTGTGAATATATTTAAAAATAATGATGAAGGGATTGTCGAACCTCCTCCAACATATTAAACTTATAAGTCAGTGTATCTTTGGATGCATTAAAAATATCAAAGAAAAACCTTTTTGGTCCACATTTTCTGTGCTTTTTCAAACCAGACAGTCTGAGTGCTGCTCACTGACCACGTGCTGCAGACTGCAGTGATGAGCCTGTAATGGAACTATCACCCTCTGAGAGCAGATGGAGAGAGCAGAGGCTCTGAGAACTCATGCAGGTGTGTTGTGTCTGCTGCGGTGTGTAATGCATGTTTGTGTGTCTGCATCTCACGGTTAAAGTGAAAGAGAGGCAGAGACAAAGGCCAGACGTACGTGCATGCTTCTCTGGCCTCTCTGAAACCGAGCTAAAAGGGGTTATCTGGCGTTGGTGGTGGGGGTCAATCTCTCTTCAAGTCTATTTGTTTTCCTTTTTCATCTGCACCACCTGTTCCTCCCTTCTCCCGTGGTCTTTAATCTTCATCTCCCTGCTGCAGGAGGTCTGAAAGCCCCCTTTGGGTCCTTAGCAGGGGCTCTGTGTTCAAAATGAACCTTCATGACTGGAAAATTAAATGAAAAAATGCTTTGAAATTCACTAGGCTGTAATTCATATTAATTTTTCAGTGTTTTTTTTTTTTAAATTACACCTACACTCACAGTATGAGACTGATTATCATCCTCCAATACAAATGTTTGATGTTAGCCTAATACAAACCCGAGCTGCTGAATGTTAAGAGCTCAAAAAATGACGGATTTGGAAAGTGGCATGCATTCAGATCTACATAAAATATCACTTTTACTCTACAAACATATAAACAATAAAGGTGACTTAGAGTTGGAATCATCCAAGCAAAAAGTCAGTATCATTATTTTATAATCAGAACAGTACATAAAAGTGTAACAGCAGAAAGTCGTCTTACTTTGGAGTTCATGGTTGGAGGCTGAAAGCGTGATGTGGATGGTTCAAGCCCGACAGGGAGTGTTTGCTGCTCGTCACTCCCCGTGTCCCTCCCTTCCACCGCTCCAGAGTCGCTCTGAAAAGGAAGGGAGAAAATATGAAAAACATGCTCTGTGCTCGGTTAATGACAAGAGGAAGCAGCAGATACTTTTCAGACAAAACCATCTGCAAGAAAATAAATTCACTTTCAGATTCTGGTTTAGATAAATTTCACAAAAGCCTCATGTTTTGTTTCTTAACTGCAACAATTAAGCATTTTGAATTTACAACAGCTGTTTCATTCAGCTGTTCGTTCTCTGAGTGCCTTCTCCTCGATGCGCTGCAATATTTGGAGCCATCTATCATGCCAAAGCAAGTTAAACAAACTTATAATTATTTACCTAATGTCTTATTAAATTATTCTCCAGACTTCAGTGTTTCTGTGCTGCAGAACACTGGGGGAAATCTGAAGGAATACCAGTTTTCTGTTATGTTCTACAACAGCAAATTTATGTTATACAGACCAAAGGATTTTAATCTGTTTTCTTGATATAATTACACATTTTAATGTCTTTTTGTTTGCTGACCAGTTTGGAAATATGAACCTCGGACCCACCGACAGGAGACATTGAGGTTAGTCGGGAGGATTTAGGTGCGTTGCCGGTTTTTAAGTTAACACCTAGAGTTGAATCGGCAGATGAAGAGTTTTGTTACAACAGTTTTTTTGCCCAATATCTCGCAGCATCTGCAGAGTGTTTGCAGTGCAGCAGCTGTGAGGAAACGTGCATTTATTAGCACACAACATGAAGTCAGTGATGATTCAATATAGAAATCAATAGATACCCCATCTACTTGCCTCCTAATAACATGAGCTTTGAACATATGCATTCCCAGCCGTGCCTGCTCTCCTCCCGAGGACATCACTGTGGCCCAAAGCTTCACCGTATCCTCGTCTTAAATCGAGTTTTCATCTTGAATTCAGCCACACTGCTGAACATGAAAACTCTGATCTTCACCTCCTTTTGTATACACACAGAATAACTCCAGTGCACCCCCAGACACACATGCACACACAGTTAACCTTCTTAATTCAGCGACAGTGGAGCAGAATGATGCAGTATGGCCCAGGGCAACTCTCAATCAGTGGAGTTCAAGTGATTAGATGAAGCCGGCAGCAGTGTGACAAACGGGGCTGACGGCCGGCCTCAGCCTGCGCCCCCGAGAGAAGAGCAAAGGCTGCAAACATTTCCCCAAACTGTCAGGAAACATGCAGATGACAGACGGAGGGAGTGGACGCTTCGTGCTGAAGACGTTCTCCTCTGTGATACAGACACATTTAAATCATTTCATTTAATAAGGATTGTTTCTTACATGATTAATTAAACACCAGGTGGAGCGGTAACTCTACCCTAAAGGTACGGATAATTTACATGATGACTTTTATTAAAATGTTTGAAAGAGTGGGGTCTCACTTCCCCCGCCTCCCATCAGCACAGTAATCTTTGACATATTCACTCAGAGTCTCCTGATCCATGTCAGGATTGATTTGTGATGTATGTTAAGATCCAGAATGATTTTCCTCTTTTTAATTTTGTTTTCAATTTGATATGTATTTTCCAATTTTGTAAAGAATCCTCATGAAAATTTATGGATCCAAATTCGGATTGACTCCAAAGGTTAATCACATCGAAGATAGTTTCAACTTTGTTAAAATAACATTCAAATGCGTTCGTATCATTTTCAGTAATTATGTTAATAAACAGATTAAAACTAAATTTAAAAGAAATCTGGCAAACTGAGCTGGATAATCCCCTTTGTGTAGCACAGGAAATGTATTTAGAAATTATCATTTTACATGAAGGGAAACTTGCAAAAATGGGGCAAAATTGCTTGTTTCTGGTTATTGAGTATATGTTACAGCTCAGTTCAATACAGTTTTATTTATACAGTCGCCTCAAGGTGCTTCATATTGTCAGGTAGAGCCTATAATAATAGATACAGAGAAAAACCCAGCAATCATATGACCCCCTATGAGCAAGCACTTTGGCGACAGTGGGAAGGAAAAACTCCCTTTTAACAGGAAGAAACCTCCGGCAGAACCAGGCTCAGGGAGGGGCGGGGCCATCTGCTGCGACTGGTTGGGGTGAGAGAAGGAAGACAGGATAAAGACATGCTGTGGAAGAGAGACAGAGATTAATAACAGATATGATTCGATGCAGAGAGGTCTGTTAACACATAGTGAGTGAGAAAGGTGACTGGAAAGGAAAAACTCAGTGCATCATGGGAATCCCCGGCAGCCTACGTCTATTGCAGCATAACTAAGGGAGGATTCAGGGTCACCTGGTCCAGCCCTAACTATATGCTTTAGCAAAAAGGAAAGTTTGAAGCCTAATCTTGAAAGTAGAGATAGTGTCTGTCTCCTGAATCCAAACTGGAAGCTGGTTCCACAGAAGAGGGGCCTGAAAACTGAAGGCTCTGCCTCCCATTCTACTTTTAAATACTCTAGGAACAACAAGTAAGCCTGCAGTGTGAGAGCAAAGTGCTCTAATAGGGTGATATGGTACTACAAGGTCATTAAGATAAGATGGGGCCTGATTATTTAAGACCTTGTATGTGAGGAGCAGGATTTTGAATTCTGGATTTAACAGGAAGCCAATGAAGGGAAGCCAAAACAGGAGAAATCTGCTCTCTCTTTCTAGTCCCTGTCAGGACTCTTGCTGCAGCATTTTGGATTAACTGAAGGCTTTTCAGGAAGTTTTTAGGACATCCTGATAATAATGAATTACAGTCGTCCAGCCTGGGAGTAATAAATGCATGAAATAGTTTTTCAGCGTCACTCTGAGACAGGATATTTCTAATTTTAGTTTTAGTTTCAGTTCTCCCCCTTTACAGTGTTTCAGGCAAATTAAAGGTGTTTTGGGACGTCTAAAAGAATGAGTGACTGAATGATTGTCCCTCACACCCTTCTTAACCAGAGCAGACATAGCAAATGAAGGTAAAAACTCAACCTCACATTTAAGTTGGTGTTGTGTATTTTGAATGGGAAGAAAACAAAATGGCAAGAACACTAAAAGTATGATGAAATCGCTGTGCCTCAGAGTTCACATCACTGTGCCAACATTCTGTAAGGAAGTCTTCTAGCAAACCTGGAATGGAAAGCATGTGTTATGGGCATGGTTACATCAAGTTAGTGTCCAGTAGTCTAAAGTGTGCATCTCCTGTCTGAAGCATTTGGCAAAATATTGTCATTACTGAGATTTCCCATATAGCATGCAATGTGTATCCTGGCGGCTGGTTCTGCATAAAGGGAAACACAAAGTGTAAATCCCTGCAGGACAGGAGAGGATCATCGTGTGCTTGCATCAGCCAGACCACATTTGGATCTGGTCACCACTGCACATTGTTAAAAAAAATCAGACTGTTGTAAGGCATGACGAAAACATCAGTCAGAAATGATTCCACTGACCTGGGATTTGGTGTGTTTATAGACAAGCTGGGCAACTGCACCTAATGGACTTTCATGTTGAGATTGGATCAAATTGTGGACACAATCAAAGTAACCGGAGACTCTGAGCCCTGGAGGTAAAATTGCAACAGAACACAGTCATGACAACAAAGAGCAAGGCAGAAAGCAGCGAGAGACGATGGGAGAAAAAAAAACACAAGTTCAAAGGTCTGGTGGCAAACAGTGACAGACTAACGTCAGGCGCAGAAGGGCTAGAAAGTCCTAATACAATCTGGCAAACATGAAAGGAAACCAAGATGGATGAATATAAAAGTCTGCTAAAAACCAGAAACAGATGAAAAAAACCCCACAAAAAACAATGAAGTGCTTCCAAGAGCCTGACAGGAGGGTGTGTGAGTATGATAAAGAGGGCGAACATGTAGCTGCACTTGAAATAACTGAGACGAGTTACATAAATTCAGTGTTTCGCTCTTATGAGCAAAAGCTTCACTGGTGAGACTCTCATTCAAAGATGGATTGTATCAGGGCAACTTCTCCATCAAGACAAAAGGTTGAAAACACGAACAAACCAAACCCCAATTCATCGCAATCTTCTCACGTGATCAGTAAACCAAACATTTGGGTCGGATTAGCAGGAGAGGAGAGGCGACTTGGAGCCAAACTAAAGGTCGGCGTGGATCAAACGCTGATCCTCAAACCTCTATGTACTGCTGCCAACCTGACACACTGTGTGCGTGGTCTGTCGTCCTCCCTGGAGATCTGGAGTCCCTCTGCTTTGGCTTTAAATAGGATAGGTCAACTATAACGGGACATGACATGACACATACATGAATTCGCACACACATTCACACAGACACTTCCTCATATGACTGCAGTGATGTCGTAGCTCATTAGTAGCAGTGAGTCGCTCGTACCCTCACACTTCCTCTGTCTGCGCTGTTATCACCTCGTCCACACATTAATTGCCTGTTTGAAGTCAGAATATGACTCAACACATGAAGAAAGCAGCTTCAAAACATTATGTCTTCAACAGGCATAGTTGGGTTATTATTGTTTTGAATGCTTCAGATGCTTTGATTGAACAGTGAAACAAAAAACTTAATTTACTCCTATGATTAAAACAGCCTGTTTTTCTGCCCGGGGCGCCAGTTGGTGCATTTTTGTCGAAGTTGCTGCCGTGGCTGTGGCTCATTTACGCACAAGGTGTCCTTTGCTGTCTGCGCTCTGACGCATGAGGTTATGGCATTAGAAAGAGGGAGCTGTCACTCCCAGCTCTTCACTTGTCAGCAGGCAGAGTTACTGTTGTGAAACGGCAGATTTCAAAGTCCCCTAAAAAACATTATTTTCCGAAGCGTCACCAAGAACAGAAATCTATTACACATTGCTACTTACTTTTCCTAAAAGTACTGCAGTAACTTACTTAATGACTCATTAGAGAAAGTAATTTGTTACTCTACTTGCTAGATTACTTTCTTGTTACTTTGACAGCATGCTATCGCTAAGCTAGCCAAGAACCCAGAGTGTTAAAGGCGTGTTAACTAGGGGTGGGTTTTTATAATCGATTTATCGATTAAAATCGATTCTGGCTTGGATAACGTAAAATTGATTCATTAAAATCCTGAATCGATTTTTTAATATAAATTTATTTTGCCCGAAATGCCAGAATCTCTGGTGAAATCTCACAAAATTTCAACAACCACCAAACAGCTAAAACAGTAAGTGAGAGCAGGAACACGGATTCTGCACAAAGACGTAAACACACAGCGCGACACGCGGATCATAATCAGTGAGATGTCGCCTTTCTCACGGTCGGGCTGAAAGCCGACAGCTCGCTGATTCTGATCTGTGGGCGGGTCCGCGCTTTGTGTTCACGCCCTTTTTGCGCTGATTCTAAAGCTGTTAGTTTGATCTCTCCCCAAACAATATTGACCGAACCAGCAGCAAAAGAAGATCCAAACTACGCTTCACATAAACAACAACAACTCTGACTTTTACTGTTTTGCTTCCACCACGATGCACAGCTCTCTCTCTCTCTCTCTCTCTCTCTGTACTTCAAGAACAGTTTCCCGTCTAAAAATCTGTTTTCTGCATTATTCGCTTGCTTGATACGCACAAGTCTACTGTTGTTTACAGCGCTGTCGGCCGCTGTTTTTTTTCCCTTTTACATTCTTCCAAAAAGAAAGCCTAATTTCTGCCGTTCAATACTGAACCAATTTAAACTTTTTGAAATTATGCAAAATGCAAAACGCTTAGTGTCTCTAATAAAACTGCTGTAACGTCAGAGGTAACGTTCATATGTTGATTAATGGTTTTCTTTCGTTTTTGATGTACTGCAGAGTATTTTTATAAAATCCCAGGCCAGGAAAACCACCTTCATGTTTTTCTGTGTTTTATCTTCAGCTACTTTGACACAAAGGCATCTGCTGTTACGCTCACACCTTTGATAAAGTCTTGCGTGTGTCAGCTTCCTTTTTATAGATACAAAAATATGTAAATGTACTGATCTGAATTATAATGTTTCTGACTGTCAAAATTTCCCAGATTCAAATCGAATTAAATCGAATCGTGGATCGAATCGATTCGGGACCTTGTGAATCGGAATTGAATCGATTCTAGAAATCAGTGACGATACCCAGCCCTAGTGTTAACGATGAGCCCGGCCCAGCGCCGCGATAAGGTGAGCCGCTGCTGAACTTGAACAGGTGACAAACTGAAGAGCACCTTTCTACCTGTTCATGTTCCTGCAGTATAATCACCATGACGACCACTTTAAAGTCTCTTTGTGCTCGTGTTCATGTTCGCTTTGTGCTGTCGGCTTCGTGTTCACACCCAAACACTAAGAGAAAGATCACGTGTGTCCTCATTAGGAAAGGGATGTGTGTTGGTGTAATTAAGTAACGTACTGCAGTACTTTTAAGAAAAGTGTTTGTATTGAAACACTTTTATCTGGTGTTTTTTTCTAACATTCACTCACACGCAGATGGATGAGGATTCGGCATCTTGCTCAAGGATACCTGGGCATACAGACTGAAGGAGCTGGGGAATAATCCACCAACCATCTGACAGGTAGATTACCCACTCTAGCACCTGAGCCACCACCCCATACAGAAACCTAATATGGGTCTCATACCATCTGATGCATGTTTCGTTTTTCTTTATGTGAGACTGCAGTGTTAATTTAGAACAGTTTTGCATGATCAGTAAGAACTTAAAGTACCATTTGTACAGCTCTGACCATTTAGCTACCTCCCAGAGTGCTTTGAACAAACCTTAAAACGAGCGGTCTGATTGATTAGTGATCAGTCTTTGTAAGCCGATAAAGTCCCACCAAAGTTTTGCTCTGGTTCTTATGAAATGCTGATATTCACTTGCCCTAAGTCAGCAGTCTGATGTGAAACAGATGCTTCATAAGAGCTGTGCTTATCGGCCCAAGTTTAGGAGCCTTGAAAAACCTGCAGCCATGAAACACATCAACATCCCTATACACTTGATTGCATCTGGTACATTCCCCGAGGACGGTGGAAAAATTAAACACAAGCGACTCCAGTTCAGACGCAAGACTTTACTGGCTGCGGGGCATGTCTGACAATACCATTTTAGCTCACGGGAGGAGATTTAATTTATCTTTGTCAGAAAGCCTCTGTGGAGCTACTGTCATTTATTATGGTGGTTCACTAATGTAGAGAATAGGGCTGGGCTTTTGAAATGAATAATTAAATAATCATGATTAATAAAATAAAATAATAATAAATAAGTAAAGCTCTGTCCTGGAGCGACTGCAAATTTGGTGTTTTACAAGTCAAAATTAGTAGCACACGTTTCCTTTCCAACCAAATTTGGGGCTGTTTTAACTCAGGATATTGGCTTATTGTGCCAACAAGGACATGATGGTCTTTTCAAAACCCCATTCACATTCCCCTGAACCGTTTTATATTGTTAAAACCAAAAACCTCCCTGATCCAACCAACACAAGGCAAATGGGAGACAGTGTGAGCTGTTATAACTTCAGCATTATTGGACTTGAAGTGAGTTCAGGCATTTCTGTAGTGCAAGCTTTGAAATATTGTATTGTAATACTGTAATATTAAACAAGAACAATGAGTCTTCCCGTGTCCAATCACTGAGAACCTTCCAAAAGTGTCCAGTTGTTGTTGTTGTTGTTTTTTTGGTATAGTTAAAATGTTCATGCTCTGAAAAAAGTTGCAGGTCCTCAAAGCTCACAAGGGTGGACTGAAATTAAGTTATTATTTCTTCCAAACACTTTTGGGTCCTCATAAATTTATGAGGAAACAAGATATGCTTTTTTATGTATTGTTTTTCCTGCTACCATAGTTCAGTATTAAAATTCAATCAGTTTAGACAAAAAGAAACTCTTTTTTCTCTAAACCTGAGAACTGGTTTTGCCAACCTCAGCAGCAAGAACTCCAGTCAAGCAGTTGTGATCACTGGCAGCGAGTCGTTCACACTGCTGCAGAGGATTTTGGCCCACACTTACTGTATGTTTGTAGGATTGCTTCAATTCATCCACACTCGAGGGTTTTGAGCATGAAAGGTCTGTTTCAGATCATGCCAAAACATCTCAAGTCAGATTTAGGTTGGGACTTTGACTCAGGCACTCCAAAACCCTAATTTTCTTTCTTGGGAGACATTCAGAGGTAGACTTGTTTTAGATCATTATTCTGCTGTGTGACCCAGATGAGCTTGAGCTTCAGGGAATACACTGATGGCTGGCCAGGATTTTCTGGGAGCAGAATTCCCGGTTCCATCAATTATGGCACGCCATCCATGTCCTAAAGCAACAAAGCAACCCCAGACCACCACATCTACCACCACAGCCATGCTGGGCAGTTGGTAGAATATCTTTTTATGAAATGATGTGTTCATTTTGCAAGAGATGTAACAGAACTCAGATATTCTAAAAAGTTCACCTTTAGTGTTATCAGTCCACAGAATATTTTTCCCCAAAGTCTTGGGTCATGGGGGTCATTACGATGTCTTTCGGCTAATGTGAGAGATGAGCCTTTTTGTGCTATTCAGTCAGCAGTGTTTTCTTCCCTTGGAACTTTCCCATGGAGGCCATTTTTCCCCATTTTCTTTCTTATTGTTGAATCATGAACTCTGACCTCTGAGAAGACCTCACTTTCCTGAGGTCTGCAGTTCTTTAGATGTCGTTCTTAGGTTCTTTTGTGACCTCCTGGATGAGTCGTTCACATGTTCTTGGACTAAGTTTGGTGGGCCAGACACTCCTGGGAAGGTTAACAACTGCTCCAACTTGTCTCCATTTGTGGAGATTGGCTCTCACTGTGGTCCGCTGGAGTCCCAAAGCCTTAGAAATGTCTCTGTAATTTTTCACAGCACTGTATGTACCTCAGGATAGGAAATGATCATGGAAATTGCAAGCCAGTAATGCTATGCAGTTATTAGCTTACATGGTTCAAGAGACTTCTTTTTAACCTCGTGCATTTTTTCAGGTTATGATCCTGCACCAAACACCACAAATCCCAGAGTTGCCATAGTTTCCAGATGGTCTTGTTAAGAACGATTCCTTTGAGGAGGGCAGGGCGGTACACATGCATGTGTCTGTAATGGACAGCCGAGCGGTATAGATGCCAGATGACATTTAGCAGGCAACTTGGCAACAAGGGTAATTCCTCATCTGTAACATCCTTAAGACCCTCAGAGGCGGTTAATGGATAATTAGCAGCATTGGAAATGGGAGAGGGAGGGGCCAGTACAGGCAGAGACCGAAGCAGTAGAACCTGAGAGACTGAAGTGGAGATAGAAAAGGGATGAGAAATGGCAGGAAGGGTGTGAGGAGGAGTAATCTCTTTAGTGGTCTGGATGGCTTCCTCAGTCTGGCTCCCCTGTGACGGACAGGTAATGAGTGCGTGTGAACACACACACCAAACACACTTGCTGGTGTCGGGTATTCAAAAGTGGTAGAAACAGAACCGTGGGCACTTTGCACCGTCCTCTCAGAGAAAAGAAAGAACCGAAGATATGTCCCTTTAATGTTGTCTAAAGATGGATTTTATGATTATTTTAAAAAAAAGAACTTTTCAGAACTTGAGGTTCACGGTGAACTTGTCTTCTTTTTAAACACAAAAACACTTGACCGTTCTCGTCTGTTGTCCTGCTCTCTGTGTCGTCCTCCGTCGTGCCAGCTACCTCTCACATCACATCCACAGACTCTTCTTTTCAACACCGTTCCAGCAGCGCCGGTGTTGTGCCAAAGATATTTGAGTTTTGCATTACAGAAAGGTAAACTGGTGTTAGCATGCTAGCCAGCAAGGGTTGGTTCCTACCCTGTCTAATATCACCCCTAGCTAAGAAAAGCCCTCGTTGACCAATTCCTCCGTCCATTCTGCTATTACATGTCTGCTCTGTGGGCTATAAATAGAACCACATCTGATTGCAGCAGACGAAGGACAGTTTTTAGAGTGCTGCATCTGTGCGCTTTAATGTTCAACACTCAACACTCAAAGTGCATTTAATGCACGTGTGTGTGTGTGTGTGTGCGTGTGAGTGTGCGAGTGAGTGCCAGGCTGTGGCAGTGACTGATTTCACTTAAGTACTTTCTCTCTTAAATTCTTCAGCAGCTCCAGCTATGATAAGGGTGTGCTCGTGATTGTGTGTTTATGCCAGTCTGAGTTTCAGCGCTGGTGTAAGCATGTCCACCAACACTAATTTGCGTGTGAGAGTTTGGACGTGTCGTATCAGAGCGAACATTAACAGACAGGCCTCCTGCTCTGAGATGAATGAGAGGGCAGATTTTGTTGAAGCTGATGAAGTGGCCTGATGCTCATTAGACGGTTCCTGATAAGCTGATGGATGTTTCTCAATTTTAAGGCGGCACTTCCATAATGATGAATGGGGCTGCATTTTAAAGGCACCACATCTCTCTCCATTTTCTTCCCCTTCTTCCAGAACAAACAAGTACCCTCGGTCTTTATTGAATTATTTGATTTAATAAAGAAAGTCTCATTAAAACAAATCAGCCACGCATGTGGGTGATTAATGACACGGTCATCAGTAGGCGAGAACAAGACTATTGGCACAAGCTAACTTAGTCAGGCTATTGATTGGTTCATGCTTATTAGGGATAACATTTTCAGCCAATCGGGATAATTTACAAGGCATGGTGCGAATTAAAGCCTCGAAGAGGCTGGCTCATTTTTGCCTCCAGGCCTAAAACGGCCCGAACCCTAACCGCTAAGCTCATCTCAGTTTTGTCTTGTTTCATTTTAAATCCACTGTGGCAGCATACACTCGAGCTGTAAATGAATTTTAGACTTTTAAGTTTAATTCAAAGGGCTAAACAAAAACATCCCATTGCCTGTTTTCGAATTGCAACCATTCCAATCCACAGTAGTCTGTTTTAAGTGTCTCCTATAGAATTAAGTGTCATCACAGTTATATGTTATCCTATTAATTCATAAGTGCAGAAGCTAAAAGTTCTAGAGGTGATTCAGTGCATGTCTTTTGCATTTGAAAGCTGTGTCAGAATCAATGGATAATCATCACATAACTGGAAACTGTTCTTTGCCTAAACATGTGAATTTCATCAATTACTGCCTGCAAATCAAGGAACTGCAAATGAACACTTTATATTTATGATACGCATCTTTTTTTCATTAATACTTGAACCTATCAGAAGGGAGCACTATATGAAAATGTTGTAATTTCTCAACAGTTCATTATGGTTTCCTTGCTAATCTGCTGTGCTGACTTAGTTATCCGGCTTGCTTATCATTTACTTAATCAACCAAGTCACATATTTCTTTAAATTTAAAAGCAATTTAAACCACTCACCACAGTGAGTGGTTTAAATCCACTTAAGTAAGAGTCTGCTTCTTCAAGTTTTTTGAATTCACAAATGCCCTCTTGATGAAAACTTGATTGTTTACTGGATGAGGGGAATGGGTCAACATGCTCGATTTCTTTCAGGGATTTGTAACCTCAAATACACTACATATACGGACAGGCGTATGGGACCTCTTAATCTTTGGATTCAGGTGTTTTCTGTCTTACTGCCACAGGAATATAAAATCAAAGCATCGAGCTGTATTGTGTAATTCAAGTGTGGTAGTGTTACAGGATGCTGCTGCTGCAGGAACAAGTCCGATCATGAATTTTCTTCCAGCTCAGCCAGAAAGTAGCAGACCACATACAGTTACAGAGCGCGCTCTGAGTGCTGAGAGCGTCAAAGCTCCTCTGGCATTAACATCTGCACCAAAACTGTGTGCTGGGAGCTTCATAACATGGGTTTCCATGGCTAAACAACTCATGCACACGTAATATTTTTCTTTTTCTTTTACTCTGAAGTGGTGCATGAACTAATGCTGCCAACGTGACTGGAGGTCTGAATAAGGAATCTACAGCAGAGTGGACATAAAGGAAGGGTCCAGAAGAGAAACCAGTAGCTTGCAACCCAGAAAAAACTACTGATGATGACGATAACAGTCTAGGTGACACTCAGTCATTATTAGATTATCACTATTATAGACAAGAGAGAGAGAGAGAGGTAGAAGATCAGAGCGTGAGCTATTGATTTCTAACTGGCAAGAACAAACAGGCTTTGAAATGATGCCCTGATTAGGCCAGGCACCATGATTAGTTCATCAATAACACAAATGAAAAACAATCTCTCTCTATCTACGTCTCCAACTCTGTCTCTCTCAGCTAGCATTCTTTAACTCTGGCTCTATTTCTGCTTCTCTGAAACGGGTCTTTGGCGTATATATCAATAAAGTCACCGACACACTGGCTGGTCTTTTCTGCGATTGCAACATTTGAATGTCATGGTTCAGCACGCTCACTGGTGTCCTCAGAATGTGGGCCATGAGGGGATTCACTCATCCAAACTTGGTATGTCCCAGCAGCTGCATCGAAGCTTTTTTCCTACAGTCTGAATGGTTAATGGTTAAGATGCATGAACTATTTACTCAAGTCAGAGCAGACATGGGGACGCTTGGCCCTGTGTGGAGTGAATGAGAGTGGATATCCCCAACACGGTCATGCCAGGAATACATACCTGAACAAATAGCCAGTATTCTTCTGATTATAAGGAAGAAATGCTGCTCCATTCATTTCCTGTGTTACAGTGGTTAGCTTAACATGCTTTAGGCTCATGCGAGTAGCTGCTTGTTTAAATAAGGCTAACTCAAACCACTTCGACATGATTTGTGTGACTGACTCTCTTTGTTTTGACCTTTTCACAAAGCTTGATAGCCTTCACTTAACAGAAGTTAAAATCTGGTTAAAAATGTTCAGAACAAAAATGCAGAGTGTATGCTTCCATTACTATTGCAACAGCAGTTATAGTAAATTACTCTCTGCAGCAGAACAACGTGCGTGAATTTAAAAGCACGTCAAGAATGAAAGCCACCTGAGCTGGAGATCGATGTACTCTCGCAGCAGAAAAAATAAATGACAGACATTCGATTTCTAAGCTGCAATAACCTGCAGAAAGTAGTTAGAAAAGTAGTACTTACATGTTTCAGTCACTACAGTGGAAACAAGAACAACTATACGCCTCTGATGTTTCGGAGAGAGAAAACAGAGGAAAAATCCTTCTTCATGCACAGTTTTTATGATTTACTTGTGAATATTTTGCATCAGGTGACGGTGACGGGCACAAGTAATTAATCTGTGTGAGAAATCACTGTTTGAGAACTCAGTCGTATCTGAACGTCCGACGTGATTTATGCTGCCTGAGGTTATTTTTATTATCTCTGATCTCTGAGTGCTAGTTTCTCCATAACTACACTGCAAACAGAAATGACAACAAGCAATTTGGTTTACAATCCATGGGGGCAATTTGTCAAAATGTAAATGGGGCTGAGATGTATCTTGCAACATCACTTTTCATTGTCTTTCGAGGTGTGCTCAGTTGGTTTGCACATTTAAAACCTTTTAGGCATTTTACATAACACTTCTTTTCTCTCCATTTAAGGCATCGACTAAATTCCTGTGGTCAGGAATCATGTTTCATGGAAATATTCAAGGGTTAACTACGAGAACCAGTGTGCAGAAACGAGAGAGACTGGCAGGTAGGTAGATAAACTTTAAGCTGTACTTTAATCCAGTACAGCTGTGCTCCACATAGTGTCAGGGACATGTGATAATATGTCTCACAACACAGGTGTGTTGGACTTGTAATTAAATCGACTTCATTTGATTTGTAGTTACATTAAGTAATTAATAAATGTAACGAGTAAATGTAACTACTTTGTAATGTTCTGGTAATTTAGTAGAAAAATAAACTGTACTTACAATTTTACATTGCAGGTAAACAATAGCTTTTGGGGCTTAAACTTGCCCAACTTTCAGGTATTTTACAAGACAGGAGACACAAATGATATAATCAGTGAATTTAACTAATTTAACTATAACTAATTTAAAGTACAGTTTAATTACGTTGCAGAAATCAATACTTCCCCATCTTACACTGTAAATGTGCTGCAGTTTTGGGGACCTGGGCCACATTATGGAGTGACCTAACCTTTTTATATCATTTTCTAAAATAGTTATTTAATATTTATTATATTAATGTGCATGATTATTATTTTTACCCTTTGTGTACTCAAAATTACTTACAGTATAATGTGCATAATACCCAGAGGTTAGGCAAGGTTAAGCCACTCTAATATGACCCATATACAAACTTGACTTGTTCTATTGTACCTACAGTTAAATGTTGGTTTGTAATGTGTAATGAGAGGTCCAAGTATTTGATATGTAATATGAATGGGTCCCACTTTAAATTCTCTCAAGAAAGAAAATGACACATAGATTCAAAAGTATGGCCAGTGGTTTCAATGTAATTAAAGGAAAGGAAACATTACCTCTGCTCTCACACTGGACAGCTTAAAATAGGAAGGTTGGTCCCTTAATTTTATGGTTTTAATGCCAAATTCTGCAGCAGACACTGAGATTCAGACCAGGCTACATTTTCCAGTCTCTTACTGTCCAGTTTTGATGAACTTGTGCTGAATGCAGCCTCAGATTTCTGTTATTGGCAGACAAGTGTGAAATTCCACATGGTTTTCTGTTGTTTCTGTTCAGCTGTAACCAGACTGGGCTTTCTGCTCCCATTCTTCTCTGACTCCTCTTATCAACCAGGCATTTGTGTCCACAGCACTGCCATTCACTGGAGGGTTTTTGTTGTTTTTTAATATTCTCAGCAAACTCTACAGGCTGTTTTGATGAAAATCCAGGAGATCAGCACATTCAGACTTATTCAGACCAGCCCATCTGCCACCAACAATCAGGCCTCAATCAAGTCTCTGAGATAAAGCGGAGTTTTCTCTATGCTCATTTTAGATGTGAACACTCCCAGTGTTGCTGGAAACTTGCATTTCCAGCATGGTGTGTATTTCACTGCTGCCACATAGTTGCAGATGATAAATAGTGTGCTGTTAATAATTATGGGTGAAGGTAGGTTTGAGGATTTCCAGCCTTTTATGTGCTCCTCTGATGTTCCTGTTTCTCAGAATTTCATGCAGTCATGTGATTTTCAGATGCTATACAGAAGCGAAAGCTTTTGTAGGTCACTCGACTCTACAATGGGTTACATTAAAACTGAAACACATTACAAGGATTTGCACCATTAACCAAAGTTTTTTTTAGCATCCAAGTGACTTTTCCAAATCAGAAATATTTTTTTTAATCACATTAAAACATATTCTCACCATGGTCAGCAGAATGTGCACCATCCAAATATGTTGCTAAAACCTGCAAGAAGCTCGTTTAGGTGATTCATGCACACACACACACACACACACACACACACACACACACACACACACACACACACTCTCCCTTCATGTGGCCTCCTCACGATCCACATGCACTCATCTTTCTCATAACAACACAAACACACCTCCACTTCAGCTGCTCTCATTCCTCATTACCTCTCCTTGCAATATCCATCCTCCTCAAAACAATACTCACACATCACTTGATGCACCCCACCTGGTGTCTCCTCATGCTCTACACCTTTTTGGAACTAATGAAAAAAAGATGTAATGCATGTGAGAACAGTCCATGCCAGTGTACTTTGATCCCTTTCTCCTCCACCCCCATCTTTTTCCTCCTTTTCTCTTCACGCTTGCTTCTCTCCTCCCTCCCACCTGTTATTGTCTTGCGGTTCCCTCCCTCTGTTTCCTTTTAAATTCATTCTTTGTCTTTCTGTCCTCATCCTTTTCTTTGTATGAGTCCAGTCGTTCCTATTTTGTCATAGTTTGTCATTCACTTTACATCAATCAGCTCTCGTCCTTACTGTTCAATCATTTTTAAACAATGGGTTGTATCATGATATATATAATGTAAAATCCCATAAAAGTGAGGTAATAAGTGGAGCTTAAAATCTGTTGATGGTGCTTTACATAACTTAAATATAAAGTTAGGACTTAAATATAAGGTAAATTTTTCATTATTAAGACTTAATGTTTTTTTTAATTGTAGACATTATTCAGGATTCTATTACATCAGCAGGTTTTACAAGGCACTGAGAAACTTTCATGAGCACTATTAACTTATTGCAAATTAAACTTGATCATGGTGCCTCCGACCTTGAAAGGAATCATTTGTCTCTAATCTCATTAAATCCTTTATAATAATATTCAGTTTTACAAGTTATACCGTTTGTTATACAGCTTTATACTGTATGCACTCTATTCAGCCTCATGTTTCAGTACTGTGCAAAAGTCTTGAGCCATACAAAAGAACCATTAGCTGAAAACCTCAGGAAACCGGACAAGAGAAGGACAAAGGTAAAGTTGGCAGTCCTAAAAAAAAAAAAGAATAAGAAAAAATATGACCTGCAAAGATCTGACAGAGGACCTGAGAGATGCACCTGTCCCTTCAGTTGATCCAAAGTGCCTGTTAAGTAGGCTGAGGTACACCAAATTACACATGAATGAATCCAATTTATACATTTTTGACTCAGATCATTGTCAATTTGTACGCAGGAGGTCAGGAGAGAGACACAACAGTGAGTGTCTACAGCCAACTGTAAAACATGTAGAGGCGCACGGTTAGGAGCTTCCTGTTAAAAGGGAGTTTTTCCTTCCCACTGTCGCCAAAGTGCTTGCTCATGGGGTCATATGATTGTTGGGTTTTTCTCTGTATGTATTATTCTAGGGTCTACCTTACAATATAAAGTGCCTTGAGGCGACTGATGTTGTGATTTGGTGCTATATAAATAAAAATGAATTGAATTTCAGACAGATTTTATAAAAATCGATGAAATTGTGAATGAAAGAAAGTACCATCAGATTTTGATCCACCATGCAATACCATCTGGAAAGCATCTGAGTAAAAGTGGCTTCATTTTTTTAAAAATCACAATGATTTCAAACACACTGCCAGCATAGTAACTGCATACCTGGATAGGAAAATACTCGGTGGAACGCTATCAGTCACGGATGGACATTCCCGGATCGAAACAGTGTGGGATCATCTTGGCAGAGAAAAGAACAAAAGGCAGCCAAGATCCAATGACGAGCTTTGAATGACTTTCAAGAAGTCTGCAGAAATATGAGGAACACTATAGGTGGTCATATGAAATATTGACTTTCAAGCTTGTTAGGATTATACAAACTATCTCCATGTATGTTTGCACATTTCAGTAAATCGCGACACCCGTTTCACATTTTCACAACAAAATATAAAGAAATGAGGAGTTTGAACAGGACTGTATAAAATTAAACACCAAAGTAATTCTGTTTTTTTGTGACATCTTGTTTTTGTATCAGTAAGATGTTCAGATCAGTAAGACTGTTCTCTTAAATAAAGGATATTTAGGAATATGGACTACTGTCTTGATTGAGTTCACCTGTGCTTTATTGTACCACTGCCTGGTTAGATTATGTGTTAGGGCTCCCCAACGATCACATTTTGGTCATATAACAAACATACAACATAAGTTAATTCAAGATAACATATGAAGGAGAAAAAACTGACACTCTTACATAAAACCTAATGCACACACACAAAAAACAAAATTCTAAAAAGGAAACCGCTAGCACAGCATTGCTATAAACTGTTCTAAAGGTTTAATACAACACATGTGGCATTATACTATGCTAAATATTTTGTAGGTTTAAATCGTTACAAATCATTGGTCTATGCATTTATATACAGGAAAAAATGGCACAGAGGAACCTTTAAAAAAATCAAACTCGAAGAAAGAAAAGATAAGCTGCTGTTGGAGGGTACCTGTCTGATGAATCTACCTTGTGAACAGTTACAGAGGACTGCTTTGTCTAATGACCCTCTGTGGGGAAAATGCTTTTTAGGATGCATGAGATTTTTCAGCTCCGCTGCCACCTTGTTAAAGTGAACAGCAAGAAGTGCCCCACAGGGCCGCCCTTCATCCCCTTTGACACACTCACACACACTGACTCTTTGTGTACACTAAGAATGAGCCACAGCTTGTTCTTGATGTACGGGCTCCTCCGGATGAATAAATGACACACTTCTGCTCAGAGCAGAGAGACATCAAACCTCTTTCAACCTCATTTCAATGTTCTCTCTGATGCAGTGTCTCCGTTTCCTATATGAAATTTGTGATGGATAATGTTTCCATTATGATGGGAACATACAGACCTGTGAGTTTTACTGCTGAAATGAACAGAAGTCTTATGACTACACAACCTTGGTCTCTTACCCTTCTTAAAGGAATATGGAAATTTGTGCAGACATGCTGTATAAGCCATAATTTACATTTGTTTTAAATAAGGTGCATTTTTAATATTTATTTTTTAATACATCTTAATGCATTTTGCTCCATCACTTTGTTTTTCATGTATAAATATATACGACTTTTATTCGGCCTTAAGTGCTTAAGGCTGTATTTATATTTTACCAGGTATTCAACAAGCATAACAAAGCTGCACATAATTTGTTCTAATAATACTTCAAAGCAGCAAACATTTTGAAATTCAGAGCAAATTTGTTTTTTAAATGAAACAGACCAACTTCAGCTTATCAGCTTACCTTTTTAATGGTGGAAAATTAATCAGAAGATGAAGAACATGATGAAGTTTATTATGTTAAATTCAGCTGGAACATCCACATAACAGTGTTTTTACCTGCTTTTTAACTTGACTCGTACTTTGTTGACTGACTGTGTCTCATGCCAAATACACACAGGCCCAGATTTACCAGTGCACTAAACCAGCACAAACTGGGTTTTAAAAAAATGTACTGGCACCATTTAGAAAGAGGGAACGGTGGGAGACTTTTGCAACCGACCCTCTAACATATGTGTTTCAGAAATTCCTTTGTCAAGGAGCAAATCACAGAGGTGAATATTTAGATCAAATGTGCAACTAAAAAGTAATAATGTTTTTGTCACACAATTTACTGCTAATCTTAAAATGATTCAAATATCAAAACGATCAAATATCAAATTGTATTTGATATGATAGCCGTTAACGCTGCCACCATATCAAGCTCTGTAGATTTAAGGTCGCAGCTCAATGTCAGACAGAGATGAGATAAAAACACAGATTAGCAAACCACCTAATTCTAAGTTTGCTCAGTGAGTCGCAAAATACCAACGAAACCTCCTACAGCTTTTTAATTTTTGACATCGTGTCCTTTTCAACATACTGTAACTTTTGTGGCAGGAATCTCAGAATCAAATCGTAATACTTTATTAATCCCAGAGGAAATTACGTGATCACATTTGCTCCAACACAGTAAAACAGTGACAAACAACAAGTACCAATATTAAATAATCCAATATTGCTCTTCTTTTCTCCAGAGAAGAGACAGATAATGATGTTGAGTCTGTACCCCATCCTGAAAATATGAAACAGTCTTTGTTGTTTTTCTCATTCTCATTATTATTATTATTGTTATCATCATTTACATTAATACATTTAACAAACTAAATTTTCTTCATAATGTTTTATTACACTGTGAAATATTAAATTAATTAAATAATTTCAGGGCGGGGCTCACGGCTTTCCTGTGATCTTGTTAGTTGTTAGTTACTTTTTGGTGAAGCTACACAGCTGCATGCTCTTTAGCAACAGCTGAGATACAGATCACAGACACACACACGATGTATACACACAAATCTGCAAATCCACTGTTTTGCAAGAACAAGCGATTTACAGTCCTGTATCAGAGTCTGTCTTCCAGATTTCCACCACAGGCCTACACTTTTAACACACACATGTATGACTCTATTTATATGATTTTCACAGACCGGGTAGCAGGTATAGCATCGCCTTGACGTCCTCCACTGTTGTGGCGTTCATGTCTTCAATAAATAACCTCACTACTTGTACTTGATTGTAGTGGAAAACATCAGAAACCGAGTCGAGCCGAGTAGGTATTAGTGAAAAACGACTATCAGTTTGCTTTTTTGCACTAAATTGCGCGGCTCTCGGTAGATTGAAGATGTTATATATTACAATGAACTGACTGCAGCTGTATTTAGAAAACACACAGGTGGAACTTTCCTGCTGTCAGCCCACAGCCGGCCCTGTGACAGCTGTGACAGCTCCACATCCACAACCCTCAAATGGACAAACATAGGTGGATGAATGGCGAGACTACATGTAATCATAATCAGGACAGAAGAACAGTGCACGTATACAGAGTCATTCCTCCATAGATTTCTTTCAGTGCCGTGTCTCGGTGTTATATTGTCATCTGCTCAGGATGTTGTAAATGGCTTTGAAATGATGCGTAGCTACGATCGTATTATTCATGTCAGACTGAAAATTAAATACACATTTAAATATTTCATGTCTTCTCTTCAGTATATTGTGGTTGTAAAAACTGTAAACACAACCTGATGTTAATGTTTATATAAAAAAACTCACTATGGACATTGAGTTCACCACCAGAGAGATAAAATATGATAACAAGCTGTTCTTTTCTCTTCTCCTCCACAGTCAGGGTCGGCCGTGTTAAGAGATGCTGTCACTTTGGTGAAAAAAAAAGCAAATTACATTTTAAATAGAATTTTGAAGAATTGTTCCTCGTGCTGTGCTGATGTTAGACAGATGTATAGCGCTGTATTTTCAGCATGAATACCGCTGTGCTTTGCATTACACGTGTAAGGAGATTTAGGGCTGTTCAGCACATTCATTGTAGTCTAGTTATTCATGGATGACTATACAATAGGTGAGTGGGATGGAAATGAGGTATGTGTGTGGGCTTTGTTGGAGTCAGAGCATCCTGTAAGTCACACTCAGGAGTAAAAATGTCAGAACGACAATGGCTTAACAATGTTCCTGCGTTTGTACAGATTACATAAGAGAATGTGTCTTGAAAAGAACAAAGGTACGAGAGGAAATGCAGAGAACCGGCACCTCTACCGAAGGTAAAGAGGGGATTTCAAATGGATTCACAAGGATGATGATCCTGATTCAGTAGCTCTTCAGTCTCAGATGTGCAATAACAATGGAGATAAAAGTATTGCTGTCGGATGAAGGTCACGCCCTGAGTTGTGTTCTAGGCACGTACAGAAAGTCCATGCTGTTTTTCCTTCATTTTTGTCTCTTCAGTCAGAATTTAAAAAAAAAAAAAAGGGTCTTACTTTGTCAATCTGAGCAGGAAGCAGTTCATTTGGTCATAGGACAAAAATACGATTTTCCCCTGTAGGAAGGCAGTCAGGCCAGAAGAGGGAAACCAGAGGAACATACAGGTCTAGAATGACCAAAAGGTCATTTACAGGCATACAGAACAAAGAAGATGAGACGAGAACTTTAGGAAGCAGGTGGCTGGTTGCTATTGGAAAAGGTATTTTCAGGGGCAAATGAAAGATAAAGTACTGGTGTGTAGCCAGGTGACTGATCAGGTGATGGACATCAGGAGGAAATACATCGTTGCAGATGGACAGGTGAGGAGCTAAATGTAGGATATTATTAAAAGTATTATTAAAAGTATACAATAGTATGGGCAGCACGGTGGTGTGGTGGTTAGCCTCACAGCAAGAAGGTTTGACTCCACCATCAGGCCAGGGCCTTTCCTCGTGTCTGCGTGGGTTCTCTGCAGGCTTCCTCCCACAGTCCAGAGACATACAGTTAGTGGTAGTGGGGTTAGGTTAACTGCTGAATCTAAATTGCCCATAGCGGTGAGTGTGAATGGTTGTCTGTCTGTCTGTGTTAGCCCTGCGACAGACTGCTGACCTGTCCAGGGTGCACCCCACCTCTCGCCCTGTGGTAGCTGGACTAGGCTGTCCAGCCCCCACCCAAAGGGGTGGATGGACGGTATATAAAAGTACATGTATATAAATGAATGAACTAGTACATTCACTGTTGTCGTTCTGCTGTAGTGGTGCAAACAGAAAGATTAATGGTTGTAGAATTTAATATTTTAATCATGTTTATTGTTCTAAATGTGAAAATTATTAAAATTATCCTATGTTTAGTCATTTCTAAGTAATTTTGATTAAATATACAACTAGGGGTGGGTTTTTCCCGATTTCCTGATTCTAATCAATTTTAGTTTGAATAATCGCTTCATTAAATCTTGAATTAATTTTTAAATATAAATGTATTTTGCCAGAATCTCAGGTTAAAGCTCGCAAAACTATTTCAACAACAAACCAAAGAGCTAAAATAGCAAACGATTAAAAAGCAGGTAAACGGATTTCACAGAAAGATGGAAACACGAATCGCGGATCCTTCGCCCGACGGCACGTACACAGA
This sequence comes from Oreochromis niloticus, assembly GCF_001858045.2. NCBI lineage: Eukaryota > Metazoa > Chordata > Actinopteri > Cichliformes > Cichlidae > Oreochromis > Oreochromis niloticus. The sequence continues at coordinate 37,169,432 of NC_031979.2, forward strand.
CACGGCGTCGGTGCTGAAAGCCGACAGCTCACAGATTCTGATGCTGCAGATTTTGTCACTCTCCAATCAAAATTCACAGAACCAGCAGCAAAAGAAGATCAAAACTATGTCTATGTTTGAGAAACATCGTCATGGAAACACTCTTACTTTTCCTGTTTTGCTTCCACCACAATAAAATCTCACTTCCTGCACAGCTCTCTCTCTCTCAGTGTACTCAGAGAGCAGTTTACCATCAAAAATCTGTTTTCTGCATTATTCTCTTGCTTACTACGCACCAGTCTACCGTTGTGTACAGCGCTGTCTGCCACATGTGACCTCTGACAAGAAAGTCTCATTTCTGCTGTTCAATACCGAAGAAATGTAAACTTTTTAACTGTATGCCAAATTGCAAAACTCTTAGCTGTGTCTGTAATCAAATCTCTGTAACTTTGCTCTGCTTGACTTCAGCAGCATCAGGTCATGTTCACATGTTGATTCACGGTTTTCTTCAGTTTTTGTTCTTCTGCAGAATATTTTTAAAGTTATCTGCTATAAAAAGCCAGGACAGGAAAATCTGCTTCATGTTTTTCTGTTTTATCCTCAGTTACTTTGACACAAAGGCCTCTGCTGTGATGCTCACACCTCTGATGAAGTCTCACAGTGTCAGCTTTGTTTTTATACATGGGTATAAAATATGGATATGTACTGATTAGAATTATTATATTTCTGACTGTCTGTGTCAAAATTGAATCAAATCAGCACCTTGTGATCAGAATCGAATCGATTATAGAAACTGAAATCGATAGAGCCTGTTTGAGAAAAAGAGTTTAAAAGTTGTTTAATTATTTTTTGTCATTTTACATTGAAATTCATTTTAATAATTTTTTTGATTCAATTCAATTCCATTTTATTTATACAGTGCCAAATCACAGCAGCATTTCATCTTCATTTTCCTTTTTGTGGATGTGGACAAACTCACATGGAGGCAAATCTCGAGTGGGGCAGGTGGTGAGCAAAGAACTGCACCCTGTGCCAGCTCATGGTGGCTTGTGCCATCTCTCTACAGATTGTTTCCTCTCTAACACCTCAGGAGGTTACAGCAGACCAGTGCTGCAGCACAATCTGAATGGCAATGAATTGTTGATGCACAACCTTGTGACTGTTTAATTAAAAACCACGAGGATGCTCTTGGATGCAGGCGCAGAAACAGATATCTCCTCAGCTGAAAACTGTTTGTCATAGCAGGAGACCCAGCTGCCTTTACCCGAGGAGAAAGTGAGATGTTTCAATAAGAAACTGATGTTTGCTCTCTGCACCAGTTTGAGATCTATGGTTAGATCACACCTTATATATAGATTCATTTCATCAAAATTTGAGGATATATATTTAATTTGAGAGTAAATTTACATCCTTAATATTTGATTTTGGCAGTCCAGAATACTCATGACTGGTAAATCTCCCACTGCTTGTATGAGGTGCACCTCTCATGGCGGTAATATCGACTTTGAATAAACATCTGCTTTTTATAGACACATAAAGTAACTGTCTGTGCTCGGCTCTGTGGACAGCCCACACCAGTGAAGTGACTAAAACCACATCTGAGGATCTTTTCTGTGAAGTCTGGGTGCCTTCACAGGTCAGAAGCACAGCAAAGAGGCATGAGTTCTCCTTCATCTTAATGTTTCATACTTACATCTATCACTTGACTCACAGCTACAGTAAAGGAATAAGGATTTGGTGTAGCTGCAGGACATGAGGATGCATGAACTGGGAATTGAAAGGAACATGAGTTTCCAAACCTACTGTACCTGTAGCTGTAGTGTGCCTCTGTAACTGATGATTGCCCGTGGACTGTTTAAGGTAGACACTCATTCTCCCACCACAGTACAAACTGTAGTACTTACACTATGAGATAAGGATAATCCACTAGGAGAACAGATATTCACGGATATAAAGCCAGGTGCTTCTTAAAGGCGATCCATCGACGACCACGCAACCAGAGGCATCGTTACATCCCCTACAAAAAGACACGTAGGAAGGTTGGGGAAAGAAAATCAATGCTTCCAACACACTGCACCACATGCTGCAAGATCTATACAGAGAAAATATTGCTGCCAATACGACACAGGAGCAACATTTCACTGTGAACTAGCCTGAGGAGGAAAAAATAGACCCATAAAGTAGAGCTGGACGATGTCACAGCCATGAAACCTTTATTAAAGACCAGTCCTTTCACAGCCAGTGGGTGAAAATGGTGGGTAACTGCTGCGGCCATTCATCCTGTATGGAGCAATACGGGAGGGGTGTTGGTGTGAGAGGGGAGATGGAGAGAAGGAAGGTTCTCAGGAAGGTGGGAGGTGTCGCTGAGAGACAGATTTGTAAGGATGAGAGGGACTGATGGATCAAGGAGAAGAAAGGAGGGACAGACAAAAGCTACGCTGTTCTCCATGATGGTGGAGTTTTTATTAAGATTAAGGGCTTGGTGGAAAAACAGTTGGAATGTGTGGAGAATTCAACAGAGGGAGTGTTTGTCACTGTGTAATAATCATAGCTAATGACTGAAAACCATAAAGATCCTGAGAAAGAAAAATGTGCTTGCTATATGAAAAGGTGAGGCAGTGTGGAAATCAACCATCGCTGCTCTGTCAGAGTGGTGACAAATGGTGATTAAAGGGGGAATTGTGGATAATAGTGTGAAAGTACAAATACATAATTTGGATATGAAGCATTTTATTAAGGAGAGCCGAATGTAAGACTGAGCCCGGGAATGAAAGCTGCTCAGTTATGCAGTCCTCAAAGCTTCCACTGTGGATGATGGAGCTCCGTCTCATTCCCATCAAATTCCACCATTTCTTCAAAGCTGTCGCTGTCTCAGAGGCATGCACAAGGCACAGCAGTCACAGTGAGCCCAGCCTCACTCTCAGCTCATACGGATGTTTGGTCAGGACCCTTTGGCATCACGTTTAATGCACTCGGTCAATGTCCAGAGCAGGTGTGCTCTATTTTAAACCAAACCATTGGAGCTGCTTAACCCTAACCAAGTCGTTCCAAATGATATGGAATCAAATGCACATTTTTCAGGGTTTGAAAAGTTTATTTCATCATTTTTTTCACCAACCTGTGTGTCGGGGGCATCTGTGGTTCATGTATCTGGTTGAGTAAAACTGGAAGGAAAAGACAAGTAAGTGGTCACAGATGAAGAGCAAAAAAATGTAATGAAAAAGGAGAAAGCAGTTGTTATCCTGGTCATGAATAATAACTAGAACAACAAGCAGGCGAAGTGGTCAATGCAAATGGAAAAATGAAAAACAAGCCGACATTTGGAGCATGTGACACGATCAGGTTGACTGTCCCAACTGTAACAGGAAGACAGTGACTGACATAACACAATGACATGAACAATAAAAGCGAATGCAACAAAATTAGAACAAATGTAGGCACTTACACGCAGCGTAGACTGATGCATGGCGCTGCCAGTGCCCAGTGATGGGAGGGGAAGAGGAGGGCATGCGAAGCTGATTGATGGTGATGTCACCAGTTACGAACCAAGCATTTATTCCAGTATGAATAATGTATACACTTAACCGTCAACTCGTTTCTTCCCTCTCTTCATTTGTTATCTTTGCTCTCTGTCCATGCCGCCGTCCATCCATCCGTATCGCTCTGCCCGCCTTCTCATCTCCGAGTGCAAATGGGAACAAATTGAAGCTGTAGGGAGTGTGTACATGTGCATGTGTCTGTCCAAGAAGGCGAGCGTTTGTATGGAGCCTTATGTATGTGTGTAAGTAAGTGTGTTTGTGTATTTAAGGAAGGAAAGTAACAAATTGACTTGGCCCACACCCACAGAGCTCCACTCAGCCAGAAGTGCAGACTGTCGATGCCACACATTACAGTAATGCAGAACATTATAGGAGCACATTGTGGTACTTATACATAATGTGGTTTCCCATTTAAAGTCAGCGAACCCTATCAGTTTCCATTCTTTTATCACTGTACTCCACATTGGACATAAATTGAAAGAGCAAAAGGTGATTCTCAGCTTTACTTTTAAGGCATATGGTCTATTCTGAACATCCTCCTCTATTTTAGAGCAACAGAGCGTCCTGAAAATCATGGACGGGTCAAAAAATGTACAGAGACAAAAAAGCAGGACAGTGCATCCGTCAAGACAAAGCCCCTCCAGATAAAAGCCAAGCTAAATAATAACATCTCTGATAAGGCAGCTAAAATGTAAAAATACATGCTTTATGCCTTTCATGAAAAGTGGGATTTGGCCATTAACAGCACTGTAAATCATTGAGGTCCAAGTTCACAGCTGTCCCTGGTGATGTAGAGGAGCACTGAAAACATCAATGAACTGTCAGACTGATGTTTGAGACTTTCACGTGTGAATAAAAGTTCTTTGGACTGTAAACTCAAATATTAGGAAGCTCCACTGCTCTGAGTTACAACTTTCCAAAAGATGCTATGAGAAGATTTTTATATACAGTTTTTAAATCATTCATTTATCTGGATCAGTTTTACTGCCGCTAAACATTTTAGCAAAATTAGAATGACTGTATTTTTTTAATTCTAAAGATGGGAGACTCCAACGTGGTGGCAGGGAAGTGTGGAAGTGGGCTCACATCAGGGGTCTGCTCTGAGCCCCTTCATGTTTGTAGCGATGGACAGACTGACAGGTGAGGTCAGACAGGAGTCTCTGTTTGCAGATGACACTGTGATCTGTAGCGAGTGTAGGGAACCTGGAGAGGTGAAGCCATGCTCTGCAGAGAAGAGGAGTGAATGTCAGTAGAAGCAAGACAGAATACATGTGTGTGAATGAGAGTGAGACGGGTGGAAAAGTGAATAGGCGAGGAGCAGGGATAGTGAAGGTAAATGACTTTAAACCAACAGACAATGCACAAGAGGGTTGAAGAGAAGTGCAGGCAGGGTGGAGAGGAGCATCAGACCTGGAGTCTGGAGACACTTTGGAGACAAAGAAAAGCAAGGCTGAGATGGTTTGGACATGTGCAGAGGACAGATAGTGGATACACTGGACAAAGGATCATGAATATGGAGCTGCCAGGAAAAGAGCAAGACCTCAGAGAAGAATCATGGATGCAGTGAAGGAGGTCATGCAGAGGGTTGGTGTGACTGAGGAGGATGCTAAGAATGAGGTGAGATGGAGACAGATGAAGAGGAAAGATGGCTGCTGTTTTTTTCTGCTCTGTGAAGTTGAGTTGAGTAGAATTGTAAGCTCATTAAATGCAGCTTGATTAAAAAAAGTAAGTTCACTTGTATGCTACTGCAATGGTTAGTCCATCATGCAAATATACATCAGGTCAAGTTTATTTGAAAAATGTATTTTAATCAGGGTTTGTATGGATTTGATTGCACATTGATGTCACAGTGACACATTACATGTAATGATGTTTGTCTGCTAAAGCTCTGTTCTAAAGTCAGTTTGGGTAAGTTCTAACTACAAGTCATGAAATAAATAAACACATAAATAATATAAATAAAGTGACTTTTTTGGTAGAACATCACAACAGTAACAAGAAAGACAAAAGTCATAAACTCTTGGTAAATTTTTCAAATTCAAAACCAGCATCACATTTTAATATCCAGGAGCTGAATCAGCTGTAATGACAGAAGGCAAAGTACAGTGTCTTTTACAGACTGCCTGGCTAAATAACTGTCCTTCCATATTGAAATATGGAGTCTCATTTTTCACCGGAACCAGCAGCAGGCTGCATGATTGACCCGGTGATCCTCAATACTAATACAGCCCAGCGCTGACCAGCCGAATGTGCCGTTTCCTCTCAGCCGAGTCGTCCTGCTGGGTCGTCCTGGTGAGCGCAGTCACCAGGACACCAGTGTCTCCTTCTCTCCTGCCTGCAGCCAGTGGACAGGAAAGACTCTGATTGGCTGCCCCCCTGTGGGGCCCAACCACCTGTCCCATACACCTGACTTTCTCTCTCTCAGTTTGAAGGGATGCAATGTTAAAGTAAAGCACCGACACACTGTGTGTGTGTGTGTCTATGGTTGTGCCACAATAGCATTTGACCCAAAAGTGAAGGTGAAATGTTTTCTTAAATGCAATTAACCTAAAAAACTGTTCCACTTCACTCAAAGAAATAATCTGAATGATGGTAATTTTATCCTCCCGCCATATTTCCATCTAAAAACTTACGTTTGCTTAACATATTTTGATTAAGTTCTGTGAACATGACTTACATTCGTCCAAATGTTTGGCTTTAGTAAATCCAACAAAACTGATGTTAATTTACTCAGCATCAGTCCAATATCTCAGAGCAACAAAATGTGGCCTATCAACTATTATGTACTTTGTGTAACAGAATAAACTAATACACGGTTAAAAAAGTGTTACAGCAACAACAACAACAAATTCAATTCAATTCAATTTTATTCATATAGCGCCAAATCACAACAAAAGTCGCCTCAAGGCGCTTCATAGGTACAGAGAAAAACCCAACAATCATATGACCCCCTATGAGCAAGCACTTTGGCGACAGTGGGAAGGAAAAACTCCCTTTTAACAGGAAGAAACCTCCGGCAGAACCAGGCTCAGGGAGGGGCGGGGCCATCTGCTGCGACCGCTTGGGGTGAGAGAAGGAAAACAGGATAAAGACATGCTGTGGAAGAGAGACAGAGATTAATAACAGATATGATTCGATGCAGAGAGGTCTATTAGCACAAAGTGAGTGAGAAAGGTGACTGGAAGGGAAAAACTCAATGCATCATGGGAATCCCCGGCAGCCTACGTCTATTGCAGCATAACTAAGGGAGGATTCAGGGTCACCTGGTCCAGCCCTAACTATATGCTTTAGCAAAAAGGAAAGTTTGAAGCCTAATCTTGAAAGTAGAGATAGTGTCTGTCTCCTGAATCCAAACTGGAAGCTGGTTCCACAGAAGAGGGGCCTGAAAACTGAAGGCTCTGCCTCCCATTCTACTTTTAAATACTCTAGGAACAACAAGTAAGCCTGCAGTGTGAGAGCGAAGTGCTCTAATAGGGTGATATGGTACTACAAGGTCATTAAGATAAGATGGGGCCTGATTATTTAAGACCTTGTATGTGAGGAGCAGGATTTTGAATTCTGGATTTAACAGGAAGCCAATGAAGGGAAGCCAAAACAGGAGAAATCTGCTCTCTCTTTCTAGTCCCTGTCAGGACTCTTGCTGCAGCATTTTGGATTAGCTGAAGACTTTTCAGGGAGTTTTTAGGACATCCTGATAATAAAGAATTACAGTCGTCCAGCCTGGAAGTAATAAATGCATGAACTAGTTTTTCAGCGTCACTCTGAGACAGGATATTTCTAACTTTAGAGATGTTGCACAAATGGAAGAAAGCAGTCTTACATATTTGTTTAATATGTGCATTGAAGGACATGTCCTGGTCAAAAATGACTCCAAGGTTCCTCACAGCATTACTGGAGGCCAAGGTAATGCCATCCAGAGTAAGAATCTGGTTAGATACCATATTTCTAAGATTTTCAGGGCCGAGAAACAAAAACAACAACAACAATGGTTAGCCAGTCCAAATCAGTACAGGAGAAATGCAAGAGTCTGAAGAAAATGATCTTCTGTGTGAAGTTGGGCAACAGAGAGTTCACGAGTCCAAAAGATGTAAGGAACAGGTCCAGGAAGGAGTCAGGGTCCAGCAGAGGTGTAGCGTAACATAAACACAAATTGGGTTAAACATTATGTTGAATCCCTGTTTATATGATTGAGAAATGGGCCCCAGATTTCGACAAATTTAAAGTGAGCGTCAGCAAGACGAAAATGAACCTCTTCAATATACAAACATGCAATCATCTTACATCACAAACCCTAAAACAAGGGAGGAGATGGTGATTTCCCGGCTCAAAGAATAAGTCTTTTAGCTACAATCATACCAAACATTAAGGCTTTCTGAAGAGGACGTCAACGTGCCAATGACGTTAGGGAGCAGCCTCGCAGTGCAAGTATACCATCTGGCTATGATTCCAAATCATAAATCAGGCTATATATATTAACACGATGAGGAAACAGATGAAAAAACACTGCCAAGCTTCATTTTAGAGAAATGCAAACAATGATAAGTTGTAATCTGGCATCTCTAACACGTCTTTTAATCCATTTCTGCTTTCTATGCTAAACCTTCTTCAGTTGCTGTGGACATCACCACAAACCACAGAATTAATTTAGGCTCATCTCATGCTGAGGATGTTTAACGCTGTTGTAGTTTTGTATAGACAATACATGTTGACATGTTTTGGTGCTAAAAGGGGTGAATCAGAATTGAATGACATTTAAATTTCACCGTTTGTGAGCAACAAAAACTATAGAAAATGTTGAGTTTGTCAAAGTTGCCACATGTAGGATTTCATTCTTTGACTCAGTGTCACATTAACCGAATTTGAACCTGCACTGATTTTATTTTTCCTGCCTCAATGTTTCACTTTTATGAATGCCATAAAAATCCCAAGTGTAAACATTTCATTCAGTACTGCAAAAGTTTATACATTCATTTTCTGGCTATCAATATTAAAACATACTGTTTCAAAATAACAGATAATTTTAACATATTTAACAGAAATTAAACAGTCAGGATGATAGTTTGTGTCCATCAAGAGTCCAAAAACTCTTCAAACATGTATTTGAGCTCTGGTGGATAGCTGAAGTCCAAACAGCAGACCACACGCCTGTGCAGTGCTAGCCGAACCAGTGAGACCACCACAGCTTGAAGGAAGACACTTTCATGGGTATCTTCTGTCTGTCCATCTTCTCTGTCACATACTGTAAAGCCCCATCACTGTTTTCTTCATCATGCCTTTAGCCTCTATGCCTTTATTCTGTGTGATAACAACATATATCTACTATTCAAAGAAGAAAGTCAGTATAAGAGTAAAGACATTTCAACAAACATTTGAAGGCAAAACAAACTTGACCTAAATTTGATCCTGATTCGTCCTGTAATACAGAATACAATTTTAATATCTTAAGCAATGTAATTAAGTTAAAAATTGCACTGCAAGAGCACCCTTCCCTCAGAGCACACACACACTGTATATATGAACACATATTATACTGTACATAACCATCTCATCCAGTTTGGTTGCTCATCCTGACCAACCCAGACTAACACTCCCACCAATTTGTACAAAAGGAGATACTTTTGTCATATTTTTCATTGGTTTACTGAAGACATACCTTTACATTGGTATATCAAGTAAATGCACAGTAATTATGCATAAGGTATTGCATATCTCAGTGTCACCATGCATTGCGTACAATATCCTCTAGTGGAGTCTAAGAATAATAATAAGAAGCTTACTTTAAGCCTAAATACATAAATGTGCATCTGCTTAGAAATGTGTAAAAACTTACTGTGGATTAAAGAAGAGAGGCCGACGAGTAGACTCCTTTATTTTGTGATGTACCGCTGCTAAAGACAAGAATATTACAAAAACAATTCTATTTAAAATTTAACTGTAAACACACCACAAATAGGAATATTTTCATGAATATCTACAGCAAAACTCATGTGCTAACTCAAGGTTAAATGAAAAAGAAAACAACCACACACTAAAAACACTACTATGCAAACTCTTGCAGATAACTTTATTAGAAGTGCATGTGGTTTTTTTTAACAATACTTATTATATTGAAAAGTTGAGAAGATGGGATTAACCATGCACATTCTGTCTGCTGTACTACAGCTTTCACTACAAGAGCAGAGAGTTTAGACATGAAATAAAGGACTCACTGCTTTCTAAGAGCTCTGGCTTGCCCCAGCTTCTGAAATGAGCTATATTCTGATGATGGAAAGAAGCTGTCAGATGAGTTACGTCTGCTCACAGTTGTCTTTGGGCACTGAGGACTGGCTAACATCTGCTAAATGAAGCTAGACCATAGCACTGCCCACCAAGTCTCATTTATAGCACAGAGGCTAACAGTAGCTTGGCTAGCAATGGAACACAAACAGATTTCCGCACATAGTCTCTCTCTGTATGATCACACGGAGACAGAAAATCTACCTGGAGTATACTAAAAAAACAGCACAGCAACACAACTTGGAGCATGCGCAACAGTTAGCAATGAAAGAGTCACTGTTTTGCAGTAATTACTTCTCATTGGGTGAACGCATGTAGATCTAGTTGATCTGAATTCTCTCTGATTCAAACACAACCAATAAGAAGGAATCATTTAATAACCGCAAACACAATATATTCACAGTAATTAAGAATTTTTATATCTAAGTAATCAAGTGAGTGCTTCTCCTCTTTTGATTGGCTACCAAGAACTTTTCCCCTTTTACTGTGATGCCTGTATTAAACAGCGCGAGTTGAACTAGGTCTTGTGTTCAAATTAGTTTCTTTAATTTCAAAATACCATCTTTCAAATGAAAAGCCTCTGTTTATAACTCAAGGGCAAAAATCTGCAAGCCCAGATTTTTTCTTTCCATTCTGGATGTAAATTAAGCAGAAAATGTTTTTCATGATCCATCACGGTTCACAAGTTGTTGCAACGTGTGAAGTACAGAAAGAGAAAATCTAGCGAGGAGGCAGGGAGGCTTGCAAAAGCTTGAGGAGTAGTGAAAATGGAAAAGTTCCTGTAAAACAACAAAAATGATTTGACTTTAGCAGCATTTTGGGCGAAGATCAATTCCGTAAGTGCAAATTCACTAAAATGTGACGAGTGCTGTGAATTCAATCAACACAATATTGTTAAATGTACTGCCCGGTGACTGAAGTTGAGTAAACGACTGAAAACATAATATCTGTATTTTATCACATCATGCTGTGGATCATTTTAACCTCTGTGTTATACATCTGTTGCCTGATTACTCGTAGTTTTTTATTACCTGTTGAAAAAAAAGAAACACGTCAAGTTGATTCTTCTCCTACAGTCTCCTCTTAGTGTGAGCTGTAAGCTGCACGTGAACAGCATTTTAATAATGTATGCATCACACTGGATGCCATTCAAACTAGATTTGCAAATAACTACTAAATATTTCCTTCTCCTCTTTGGTGCCCATCCAACTGGTGACACCCTAGGCACCTGCCTAATTGGCCTATGCCAAAAACCGTCCCCGATCAGAGTTGTTATGCTGAAAACAGCCTGCTGCTGCTCGTCATAGGATTGATAAGCAGTGAACCAAAACATTAAAGACCCAGTCTATAAATATGAAAGGCAGCTAAAAGTTGCTAAAAGGCTTTGCGAAGCTGAGGGGAACTGCACATTTCCTGCAGTGATTTCCAGCCTGTTCTGTCAGGACCATGTTAATCAAAATAACTTGTTACTGCATCTGCAGGAATCCATTATGGGGATATGGCTCTGTTCCTACTCGCTCTTTCATGCCATATTCAAGGAAGCAGCAGCAAGAATTGATCACAGAATAGAGCAGGCATCAACAACAGAGGAGATATTGATTAACCCAGAAAACACATGTTTTGGGGTGCAGGTGGGTTGCAGAGCAGCTTGCAGACACAGGTAAAGCAGCTATATGTCAATCAGATGAACAGAAGGACATCAGCTGCTCCATCAGCTGATGTGGGCTAGCACTAAAATCAAATGATCTTCCGCGACTACTGACCCTGGAGATTTGACTAGAACAAACTCTCTGCTCAAGCTAGACTTTAAAAACAAACGTATGATAGGTATACTGCAGGTCATTCTCCTGTTCTTCATCTATGACCTCTAATAATTAGCAAAAATCATGAAAATGCCAATCACCCACAACTTAGTATAAGCTCTTGTATATTAAACTCTAGTGGAGTGGACTCTTTTGCTCTCCTGGGTCCAGGGGTAAATTGGGTCTAGGTCCCTACCTTATTTCTCCTCCTGACTAAAGTGTAGTTTAATGAGCTTTCGTCCCAGCGGACGATCAGGATAAATGCACACACTTTGGGCTCCTGGGCAGAGTAAGGTTTAATAACCTGCACTGCTGGGGTAAATTACCAACAGCGGTGTTGAATACCAAATGTGCCCATTATAAACACTGAGAGCCTAACTGCTCCAAATGTCAATTCTGAGCTCTGGATGAGTGACACAGTGTCACTCATCCAGAGCTCATGTCAGAGTGTGTGTGTGTATGTGTGAGAGTGTGTGTGTGTGAGTGAGTGAGTGAGTGAGAGAAACAAATATGGCTGACCTTTTTTCTGATTTTATCGTTACTAATGTAACTACCTGAGACAAAGATAATCACTGTCTAAAGGAAAGGGACTGCATATTTTGGAGTCATTGTAATGACTTTAAAATAGTTGAATATGCAGATTAATCCAAATATATGCAAAGTGGGATAAAAAAAAATAAGCAAACAGGGAGTTAGGTGAGAGTAAAGACAAGAACAGCAAGAGGGGAGCAGGAAAGAGGCATGGAGGGAGGAGCAGCAGATAATAAGGAACCAAAGAGAGGGAATCAAGTGTGCAGATGGTGGAACAGTTGTTGCCAAACTCCACGAAAACAGTATGATGTGCTTAACAAGGCTGGTCTCTTTTTTCTTGGTCACTCCCGTCTCTCTGTCTCTTTCACTTCCACTCTCACCTCAGCTCTCCTTCTGTCCTCCTTATCTCCTCCTCACATTCCCTTCAACCCTTCCCCAAACTGGTCTCCTTCTCTCCTCTCTCACCCCGTCCAGCCTCTCTCACTCTGAGTTCTTTGACTGCTACTAACTTTGTGTTTGAGGAAATGTAAATTAGACTCACGCAGAGCTGCTGGAGTGGAAACACCTCCCTTTGCATATAGACTTTTGCTCAGCGTGTAAATACGAAGTAGAGTTGTGTGTGTGTGCTCAGGTTTTGCTATAGCTGTGAGGACCATAGTAATATTTGCTGTCTTCTGAGGACGCTCTCACTTGTGAGGACATGCTAAACTAATTTTGGAGCAACCTAACTGCTTGATCCAACCATTTAAGATTCATTTCACACTGTCCAGGACAATACCCCATTTCATTGGAAATTCAGCTTTTTTCCCCCCATTCTTTTTTCCGTTTTCACGTGCTGATACATTTTTAAAAATTCATTCTTTTTTTTTTAATCTCATCCTCAGTTAGTGGTTGGTTTCACTACAACTCAAAATACTTAAATAGACAAAATATTTAAATACTTAATTACAAAACTTTATTAGGTTTAGGAAAAATATAATGATTTGATTTTAAAAAAAATGTACAGGGCAGCACGGTGGAACAGTGTTAGCACCTCACAGCAGAAGGTCCTGAGTTCACTCCCACCATCAGGCCGGGGTCTTTCTTTGTGGAGTGGGTTCTCTCCAGGTACTCTGGAGTCTATGTGTTAGCCCTGCGGCAGACTGGTGACCTGTCCAGGGTGTACGCTGCCTCTGGGATAGGCTCCAGCCCCCCCGCGAGCCTGACAAGGATAAGCAGAAGAGAATGGATGGATAATGTTACCCCCCCTCTACAATCAAACTATAGTGTAGTATTGAAATGTTCCATTCAAAATAAAACTATTGTCCATGAAAACTTTAAATAATCTTTTGAATATGGAATTAACACATTACACGACGGATTCAAAATCCTTTGCTGACATCTGTTTGGTTAAACACTGACAATAGGAAACCTTTTGGGAGCGTTTCCCAGACATGCCACGGAGAATAGAGTTCTCATCCTTGAAGCCTTTTCTCTTGTATAAATGAAACATGAACTACTAAAGCCCGTATTTGAGTCCGTCAGACTCTAACTCTCTCCTCTTGATCACTGAAGCGGCCAAAATAATTTTCTCTGACAGTTAGCATTTTCCAGACTGTCTTTTTGAGCTCATCATCTGTCACAGGCCTAATTCTTGGCTGTTTGACGGATTTTCTCCCTGCTTCCATTCAACTTTAATGATGCCAAGAGATGCTATCAGTTTGTTTCCTCTGTGGCTGAACAGCTCTGACACACAATGGGGATTCCTTAGCCTAGCAACAATGAGGCTAAAAACAACCCACAATGCACCAGTCTTTGCAGAGGACTGCATTGCACTGGTTCTCCTGAATTCAAGCAAGATTAGATTAGATTTTTGGTTTAAGACGAGCCAGGCCTGCACAGAAATCACTGCTGATGATGTCTCAGTCCAGCTGCTTAGATTTCTGTCCAACATCTGGCTCTGAGCCAATTGGTTTAGACTTGCGCCAAAAATGAGTTGCTTTGTAGAGAAACTTTTTTTATCTCGTGACCTTGAGAGATTTTTATTGTTGTGTTGTGATTGAGAGTGATGTTCACTGGTTAAAGCAGCTGCCTACATTTTAAACAGTCACATGTTAGAGATCATAGACTTCATACAAGCGTTTCTCTCGAAGCTTTTATATAAAAAAAAAAAAATAGCTTAAATGATTTCTAAAGTAACAAATGTAAGTCTGTATAACTGCTATTGTTCTGAATTCATTGATGTTATTTGGAAAGTGAGAGGCTAGTCGGGTTTGATGTGAGGCTGCTTTACAGAAGGATGTAAAATAGGATTACATCACAAACATCTTGCCTATGTTAGTTTTATTTAAACATGTTTTCATTGAACACACCTGGAAACTGTATACACATAACATTTCATGGAAGCATGGTCAGCTCTAACAGGAAGTGAGTGTTTCTGCGCTTCCCTCATTAGCTGATGAAAACTGTCACACATGGCTACAGCTCATCTCAAAAATATCTGTCGCTTAATATGAGGTGAGAGTGGAGGCGTAGGAGTTACACAGTGCTTTGTAGTTCTATTTTTCCAGCACCGACGCTCCGGTAAAGCAACATTTTATTCAGATTTTCTTCCACAAGTCACTCTCCCCAGTGACTGAAACTTGATCGTTCTCTTGTCATAATATAGTACATCTGGGACTGTACAGTCTAAACACACTATGCCTCCATGGACTGTGAACAAGGTACAGCCAAACAAATTGCAAAATGTCTCAGCCAGAACAAACTGCCACCCTTTGGCCAAGGGAATTGAAAATCACCTCTGTAAAACAAACTGCAGGCGGAGATCATTCGTCAAACCTACTGTTAGTCTTCTAAACCAGAACCTTATAACATTTCACTTTATCTGACAGCTCTTTCTGGGTTCGTGCCACATCTTGGACTAAAGAATTCCTCTCGTCCTTCCTTTGCTGTATTGTTTCTGTCACGACGGATGTGGGGAAACTCATTGTCGAGGTTTAACAAAATCCAGACCTCTATGACCCGCAGTCTCATTTTCTATGGATGATATTAGAAATGGCATGGACTGAGGAACCGGAGCTGAAGATGTTGACTCATCCAGGTGAGGAATCAAGTGAAATGACACACAAAAGGCTCCTGAATTCAGGGCAGCCACTTCACTTTTCACTCTATATTCTGAACAAACACCGCAGGCTGATGTGTTGCTCTGAAGCGCGGCTTGTATGTGCCTGAGGCGTGAAATGACATATCATATGGTGATGTGTTTTAGACTGGAGAGTGTAGGGGAGAGTGAGGTAAGTTGAGCCAGTGGGTAAGTTCATCTACCGCCAGCATCTTGGCAGGCGTGCGCAGTTTTTGTCATGAGACTCTAAAATGAGTTTGCGTCCTATATTTGCATCTCGCTGTGGAAGAAGTATCAAAGCAGAAGGTGTAATCATCTTCACATCAGACTTTCTTTTGTCATTTTGTCTTTAATTCCTTACACAATTGATGTAATATTTTATACATATAGTGCAGTAATTTCGACACAGAACTGGTCAGAGGTTAAATACACTCAACCTCTGGCCAATCACTTTTGATCACAAGTCATTTGTAAAGTTTTCCCAGAGGGAGGCAACCTGTCCCCCAACAATGACACACTGACTGTAAGCATTCTCAGTCAGATTGGCGAACCTTTGCTAATAATTGCCATCTAATCTATAAATACAGGTTGCAAACAATCTGGGTCAGTCTGTGTCAATGAGTGCTACCAATTCAATTCAGTTTTATTTATACAGCACCAAATCACAACCACAGTTACCTCAAGGTGCTTTATACTGTAAGGTAGACCCTACAACAATACATACAGAGAAAAACCCAACAATCATATGACCCCCTATGAGCAAGCACTTTGGCGACAGTGGGAAGGAAAAACTCCCTTTTAACAGCAGAACTTATCTGTGATGTGTTTCTATGCTAAGACTTGACTCGCTGTATTCTTATTTAAACACAAGGTTGATGAGAGCCTGTGTAATTTTGGACTTTTGTTTGCCTGCAAGTGATCACATAGCTGATATTCATCTTTGAATCAGGCATTTTAAAAGCACTTACATTGCAGGGGGTTGTAATCTTTGGCCGGGCTATCATCTCTAACCATGTGTCTTTTCTTTTAATATGACAGTAGCATTGTTTACCTAAATGTATTAATTTTGTTTTCATCTTTTTCTGATGTCATTTGCCTTCAGTTCTCATTTTCTACTGTCACGTCTTTTTTGCGTGATTATCAAAATTCATCTTGCTTTTCATTTATTTACACCACAGGCCAGCTGCTGGCATCTGCTGTGTTTGCTGCCTTTCTTGGAGTATCTGCTGAGCTAAAATCCATGGATCAGTTTGGGCCAAATCTAAACCAAAATGTGTTTAAATGTCTCTATTTTTTTCTAAACTTTGTTTGAAAGCAAAAGTTAAAAAAAAGCAGAACTTAAAAAAATTACTCCAATATTTTGATTACCTTTTGACTAAATTAAAAGTAAAATGTTTAATAATATTTGGTAACTAGAATTTAAAAGTTTTCATTTATAGCTCTCATGGCAATAAGTTGACATAACTTTTTTAGATTAGCAAAACTCAATATTTATTGTTTTCTAGTTGCTTAAAAAAAAATAAGTTGACATTAATTTATTTAGTTTCTTTGAGCATGTGGGTGTACGGTACTCTGGCTAATTAAGTGGTGTGTGAGGACACAGCACGAATTTGGTTTGGCTTAAATCTGCTGTTTGTCTGAGGAGTTTACATAAGAGTGTACGTTCACATTTTTAAACAACTGGAGATATAAAGAAGTTTTTCTGTCTGCATTTTTAAAATGACCTTGTTACTATGGGCTCAAAATGTGGTCATAAATATTTTGTACTTGTAAATCAGGATTTGTATGTGTAAAAAGAATTTGTGTGTGTAAAAAAGATTTGTATGTATAAAAAGGATTTGTGTGCGTAAAAAAGATTTGTGTGTGGACTTAGCCAAAAAAAAAACACCTGCAAGTTACAAGTAGGAATTTTGACCCTATTTTTCTTCCTTTCATCTGATTGGTCAATGTCATGTCAATCACAAATGTAACAATCCAATCAGAGAACAGATGGGTTTGGCTGTCGGAGGGGCGCTTTTTTGAACTGCAGGTCCTTGAAGGGTAATACAGTTTGAAGCTGGAGGATCTCTATATAAATATCCAATAGCAGCTAGGTCCGCTAACTTTCAGCAGCTGTTGAAAGGATAAAGTTGTGGTATATCAGTGGTTAGAAATACCATTATTACTTTAGGATTAGTTTAACACAAAGTCAGGGCTGACCCGGGACCATTGCTGTGAGTCACAGTGCGCAGCATAAAAGTCCTTTCACATCAGATGCAGGATGTGCTGCTAATGCTAAGTAAAAGCAAAGGATCCAGAATTTGTTGCGCTGGCTGCTGAGCTCTGTGGGCTTTTGCAGCAGCTCTACCTGTACTAGATGCACCTGCTCCTTGTCGTTTCTATCTCTGACTTTATGTCCTCTAGAGTTTGTTTTTTTGCTAGTTCTTTAGATGTTCAATAAAAACATGTATGCTAATTCATAACGAAGAAAGCTTTGTAATGAAGACTGTCATTTCCAAAACACTACCCTTATGACCACATTTTGAGGCCATATGGTAAATGGTAAATGGCCTGTATTTATATAGCACTTTCTAGTCCCTAAGGACCCCAAAGCGCTTTACATATCCAGTTATACACACATTCACACACTGGTGATGGCAAGCTACGTTGTAGCCACAGCCACCCTGGGGCGCACTGACAGAGGCGAGGCTGCCGGACACTGGCGCCACCGGGCCCTCTGACCACCACCAGTAGGCAACGGGTGAAGTGTCTTGCCCAAGGACACAACGACCGAGACTGTCCGAGTCGGGGCTCAAACCGGCAACCTTCCGATTACAAGGCGAACTCCCAACTCTTGAGCCACGATCGCCCATATGTTACGGCCCTGGCCATAATGTGTCTTGGTGGCTGTTTCTTGTTCTGTCTGTGTCTTTAAGTCTCTGCAGGTCCCTGATTGGATAAGCTGGTGGCTGCTGATTGGTCCCCTGATCATGTGGTTGCTTTCGAAATCCCTCACCAGCAGTTGTCCCGGGGCAGCCACTGACAGCAGCAGCAGACCTGACCCTGGCTTCCAAAATCTGTCATTTGTGCTTGAGATTCTCGTGACTTACCGAGCTTTGTATATAGTGTACATTAGTTTTCACTTGTAAATAGCACATTGTAAATAGCACTGAAACAGACGGGGTGAGCTGCCTTATTATTTTTCCTTGTACTGTTTTCTCCTGTTTATTTCAGTTAGGGAGTTAGGTGCAGCGTTTGTCTTTTGTTCGGTTTTTGTTTCACATAGGGTTTTAGACAACACCTCCTCTCTTGACTTAGCTTGTTTTGTTTGTTATTTTGGCCTTTGTTCACCCCGGAGCTTCATTTTCAGTGTAGAAAAATAAACCACCGTTCACTAAAGAATTGGTTTTTCTGTGTATGGTTTTGGGGACCCGGGCGGGGTCTCTTCCTTTTTTAACTCTTATGTTACGTTCCTGTACCCCTAGACTGGGGCGTAACAGACCTAAAAAGATGACTTTTCACCTTGTTGACCCTGTGAGGTTTAATTCATCAGTAATAACAGTCCTAGTTCTAACTCTAATCCTAGACGATCAGAATACGTAATTATTAAACCTGGAAAATAATAAGAAAAAAATACAAGTGAGCTTTGGTCTTCTAATTTTCAGGTTAGGCATAACGATGATTGTATTTGTGTCTTTTCCATCGTTTTTTTCTGGGTGGTGTAAGTTTGTTACATGGGGACGGATTAATAACTAACTCATTTCTTGTTGGAAAAAAAAGGAAAAAAAATCTGCATAAACTCGTCTCTGTGTGTCCAGTTTTAAATCTTCTTTCTCTCCATTAAGCAACTTTTTTTGTATGATGATGAAAACTGAAAATGATGAATATATTTATCCTTTCAAACAAACTTTAACCGAACCTCATCGAGGCGTGGACTCTTATATTCAGTGCAGTAATCGTCACTATTGAATATAAAAAAATAAGAAACATAGACATTAAATAAATACATAAATGTCAGAGATGAATGAAAACTGCTTTTAGCTAACAGAGTTTTGAGGGGAAAAAAATACAAGTTGCTCTTTGACTTGAGCGACAAAGGAATGATCAACAGAAAGTGCGATTATGCTGCTTTAGAAGGGAAATGAAAGCTGAGATGGACGGAGATTTTGATCATCATACAAAAGCACAAGCAGGCCAAGGAAAATAGCAAAGCACATACATTTAGAAGTTGTGAATGTCTTCATCCTCTGTGCTGAGACTGAACCTCTGTTGGTGTCGAGTCCTTGAAACCTGTAAATTATTTACACAAACACACTTTTATTGCAGTTAAATCCTCAGAAAGACGTTTTCTTTTTGACTGAAAAGCAGATGCTGAGTTATCCTGAGATACTGTTCATGGTAGTGTGTAAGATATAAGTGTTGGTTTTACATGTGTTACATTTACTGGTGTTCATAAATGCATAACATAGCATGAACCTTTTACTTTTCATTGTAATGTTACGATTCTTCATTTTCAACAGAAGGCATTTAGGTCAGATACCTGAAGACCCCCGACTGGCTCCTTACAAGCCATGTCCTCAGACTTGGAACTGAACCATAATAGCATTAAACTTAGATTATTTTGAGTAGAATAACAGAATCCAAAAGTCAATAACAACACAAATCCCTGAGACGATGACAGACTGGATCAGAAGCTTTGCTTTTTGTCTGTTCTTTTTTCCTCCCCATCGTTCCACAACGAAGCCTCCATAACAAAAATCAGCAAATCCAGCAATTGTACATTTCCTCTATTCAAATCCTATATGTACAATACGTCTCCAACACAAAAGCTCAAAATGTAGTCTTATCTCCCCACTGAGCAGATGAATAAAATGACCCCCATTTGCTTCACATTTAGCATTTCAGCCCTGAACCCAGCTGTGTAAATCATCCCCACAAATCGAGGCCTTGCCAGAAGCCTGCCTGAACCGCTCTGACTGCTGTTCACCACCTTTGAGATTCATTTATGTGAAACATGTACACCATTGAATCATTTCTCATTTGAGTCATGTGGGCCTTATCTGCAGTTTTTAGCTAGTAATCGCGTTTCATGCTAATTAGGAGCTGATTGGACGAGCAGAGACGACTCTAATTGCTTGTTATCCCCCGTTTTGTGAAGCTGTCATCTTAGGTGAGAGGTGGCTGTGTGCTGACAGGGCTCATGCACGCACATGTATTCAAAAGCACACACAGAGGCTTTCTGCGGATGATCATTACTCTCCCTGATATTACAAAAAGCGATGACAGGCAGTCATGCTGTTACACACCGCTGAGCTATATTTTTAGTCTTGTTTACACCATTAAATGCTGCAGTTAAAGACACAGTTGACTCTTTGGCAAACACGTTCACCAGGCGCTGCTCTGCAAAGTGCTTCCATCTTGTAATTACTACCGAGATTATTCTTCCGTGGCTGTTGTGTTCCTCGTTGCCCACATCGATTTTCTCTCCATCCAGCTGAAGGCAACGTCCTCTCTCCTTATTGGCATTGAAACTTTGTTCATTCAGCACATTATAAGGTTGATATTTCTATTAACACTTGGCCCCGAAAGGATCAAACATCATCGCCGGGGTCGCATTCTGAAAGGAGCGTGCGGTTCAGCGAAGATGAGGGTTAACCTTCCTCTTGTGTTAGCTTTCTGTTATCATCTCTTATGTTAACGGGTCGGTTTTGACCCGTGAATTAAATCAGCTATAAAATACACTAAAAACAATAAGTTATCATCCAATTTGTTTCTCATCTCTTGGTTACCTTGTTAGGCTTCCTCATCCATGAAAATGTTGGTTTTAATACCTTTGGTGTGGGCCTCTGGGTCTTTTTTTGTCACAATACCCCTCGATTTCAATTAAAAAAAATAGTAAAATTAACCTCAAGTGAATCATATTAATAAATAAAAGGTTTTTGTGTTACCTGACTATTACTGAGGGGTATAGGACACATCTCTTAAATAAATCTGTTTTATAGATTTTTTCATTTTAAGATTAATAACTAAAATGACATCTATGGTGTTACGGGTCAATTTCGACCCATAGATATTTACATCAAGAAAAGACAAAAAAATGTTTTTTTTTTCAGCAGTAGACCTTTAATATAAACTGAAAAAAAAGAAAAAGTCCACTCCTCCTTTGTTTTGGTTATAGTCATGGATAATTGTGGGCTTTTTATCACTTCCCAGTGATACAGCTACACCTTAGTGAAGTTTCCTTTGTGAAGTTCTTGTCCGAGGTCATATCTGGTAAAAAAAGTAAAAATAAAAATAAAATATCACAGCTGATATTGTGACCCTGCAGTCCAGTGGTCATATCAAGGACCACACATTTTCATTGGTTCTTCTCAGGGATGCCACTCGCAGCTTTGACTCTGAAAATCTGTACATTCCAGGCATAGTTGGTTTTTGCATCACAGGGTTCCCAGATTTTTCTGCCGTATTTCCCTGGCTTACTGGGTATGTATTGCCGGAAGGGGCATTTTCCTCGAAAAGTGGACAAGACGTTCATCCACTGTCACCTCTAGCCCTGGGATGAACATCAGCGGAAGAAGCTGCACCCATCTCACCCAGACATCTCTGATGGGAGCAAGCTTGTCAGACCTCGGTCTGGTCTCTCTGTTGTCAAATCTGAGGTCTCTTGAATCAAAATGATATCAAATGTGTGAAGTGACATCATTGCCCAGAAAATATTTCTGCCTGTCGATGCGTCCCATAAACTATCAGTGGTCTCATTGCAGTATCTGTACACTCCAGCAAGAAGAACACATCCAGGTATTCCTCATCAATATCTTTCCACATGTCGCCATGGACTTTTTTTCCTTCAAAGGTTTATCATAGTAATGATGATTCTTTTTAGTGACAATGGCATAAATGGCTCAAAACATCTCTTGATGTCACTGACTTTGGTCAGAGTAAACCTTGTGATTCCAGGGGTCATTTTGATTACATTTGCAGCAGCTGCCCTGCTATGTACTTCATGAGGTACTGAGCTCCAAAAGATCTTACCATTTTTGGACTTGAATCTTTCAGCAGGAGTAGCTTCAGCACCAGCGACCTCCACCTCTGATCAGATGTGTCTGTGTCTTCTGGATGATACTCCACATTGTCTTCCTCCTTAGAAACCTGCCGATCTGAATCGCTGTGCTGCTTTGTGTCCTCTCCTTCATTTTCACCAAAAATATGATCCAGAACTTGGCTCACTGTGAATCTTCTTCTCATTTTTGTATGCTGGAATTTGTAAATGTGCCCTCTGGAAGTCAAATGGCCACTCAAATGAGTGAATTCACCTCACATGTCTTGACATGCCCGTCTTTATTTTGTTTTATTTTTGTGCAGGTGTACTGGAAAAACACGCAAAATAAGAATCCCCTAAAGCTCATATGATTAGGAGAGGAGCTTGGTGTCAGTGTTTTAGCTGACAGTTCACTTATGATTTCAGTTTTGGCTTTAATTATTGCATTATACTCATAATATTATACCTGGGTCGAAACCGACCCTAACAACACAAAGGTCATAATTTCAAATAGGGCATTTTATAATTTAGTGAAAATATTTTTTTTTGTTTTATTTTGTAGAAATAGAGGTTCCTGACAAAGTCAAAAAGCCTTGATACAATAAACAAATGTATGTGATTTTTTTATGCATTTGAAATTTAAAATGGGTCGGTGCCGACCCTAACACAAGAGGAGGGTTAAATAAGAAGTCGGTGGTTGTTAAAGACTTGTCTTATTTGTAAATGATCCTTTTCATCAATCAATCAAAGATGCACTTCCACCTGCAAACTCGCAGGCTGCATGGATGATGATGAGTGGTAAGGAGCAAATCGGCAAAGGTGAAAAACATCTGTGAAAAGCTACATTTAAAAATGCAAAAAAGGAAAAGGAATTTTTATAACAACGCAGCTCTGTGCAACAAAAGGAGCCCAGCAAAAAAAGAAAGAAAGAAATATTTTTCCTTAATGGCAGGCAAGAATAGCTCTAGCAATTTGTACTCGGTCAGTAATATTGTCACGGTCCAGAGTCTGGTGACTCCATGTTTGTGTTTTTTGATTATTATTATTCTTCAGTTTAGTTAGTTTCTGTTGTTTTAAAAAAGATTTTTAGATCTTGTGTTTTGTTATTGTGGCTCCCTTGTGTTCCGTGTGTCACATCTAGTCAAGCTATGTTTTCGTGTCTGTGCCTCTCACGGTTTCCTGGTCAAGTCTGCGGCTCCGTGCCAGTCTTGTGTTTCCTGCTTTACTTTGATAGTCTCGTCTCCTGTGTTCAGTGTTTTGCTTCCTCCCCGTCTCATTATGTCAGATTAGTCTCAGCTGTGTTTCCCTCCTGTTTCCCATTCTCCCGTGTTTTCTCCTGCTCTTTGTCGCGTCGTTACATCCCATGTACGAGTCCTGCGTTTGGGTCCTACATCCTGTTGGACACACAGCAAAACATGACAAATATTTTCTGACAGCAAAGGTTTACCAAAAAAAAAAGCCAACTTCATAAATGATATATCAATAAATAACAAGATAAAATAAAAAGAAGAACTTACAGAAAAATCCAGGAGACTAGGAGTAAGATGGGCTGGAGGGGTCATACACTAGATTTTACTCTGATTTCCAAACCAGAAATAGAGAACACCTTTGACTCCTTAACCTCAGTTATAGACGTTTGAAAAGAATCTAAGAATCCTGAAGTTAAATTTAGATCAAGTCTAACAGCAAGGTTCCAGAAACACAAATCCCATTCATATTCACCATCATGGTTTTTGATTATGAACCATAATGTTGTAATAATTACAAAGTAAACTTACTACCACATGATGTGATGTGATGGTAAACATGCCAGTTTTAATAAATCCATGTTTTATTCTTGGAAAAGTACTAATGCACCCCCAGAGAAAAATGCTTTTTAAAACCTTTTATGGTTAAATTAAAAAACTTTGGTCAAAATTTAATTTTGACATATAATTCTGTAAATCTGTTTTTTATGTCCTGGTGGCCAGAGAAATTTAGATAATGTTGTAGAAGTACCCACAGAAGTTCTCAGACCTCAATAAACACTTTATAATAAGCACAATGTTACAGTTGTAATTTATTTCAAGTCACACTGAATTCAGCATCATGTTTATTTTGTTGTCCCCATTTGTGTCAATAAAGACGATATGGGCGATTAGTCCCATTACTGTCAACGTCGAGTACTCAAAATGTCAAGATGCCAATGGCAGCACACTTAGTGCTTCATAACAGCAGTTAAATAACTGATGGATTACATTGTGGTGGCTCATCTATATACTTTACATCACAGGTGACGACGCCTGCATAAAACTTACATTGACTTGATCACAGAGTGCCAGAAGTCTCTTAAATTTAACTTGTAAAAATGTGATGAACTCATTTAAAAAATGTTTTATTTTGTGGAAGAGGTCAGTTTAGTTTAACACAGTGCACATTCTTCTTTACTGTATTAGGCATTACTTTACTCTTGTGTGACTGTGAGGAAGCCAATAGGACTATCCCCTGTAAAAAAGGACTTAGCAACAGCGGGGAGGAAGACAGCCCTGTCAGATCCGAGCTCAGTAAGGGGAGCCATCTACAGTACGTAGTTGGGCGTGAGATAAAAGAGGGCTTAGAGACACAAAGACAGAGCACAACCTATAGGAAAAATGTAATGATATCCAGCAGTGGTACATACGCACATGTTGAGTCAAAAGAAGGTAGTGCAGAAGAAAAGCTCAATATATCCCCACCAGCCTGAGCATATAGCAGCATAAGTAAGCAGGAAGGTTCTGGATCACTCGCCACACAGCCTTAAGTGTAAGCTTTATCAGAAAGGAGTGAAGCCTAATCTTAAAAGGAAAGAGGGTGTCTGTCTTCTGAACCTAAACTCTGCTGGTTCCACAAGAGAGGAGCCTGAGAGCTGAAGGTGCTGCTTCCTATTATATGTATGAAACTCTACGAACCACAAGTAAGCCTGCAGCCTGAGTAATTTACTTTACCTCTAAACATTTGACATCAGCAACATGCTGTGAGCATGCTTTCCACCTGCTCTGCTTTATAATTCTCATTAAAAACAGCCATCCTGAACCGTGATAGCCTAAAACATCTGTGTGTGTGTGTGTGTGTGTGTGTGTGTGTGTGTGTGTGTGTGTGTGTGTGTGTGTGTGTGTGTGTGTGTGTTTTTGTCAGTGCCCTCCCTTCTGTCAATCACACCATGCTTCACTCAGGGAGCGTTCAGCATTAAGATGTTTCTCACCAGTTTGCAGTGATTTTCTGGCTGAATGTAATGTTTTCGTCTCAGTGATGTGACGCTTTCTAAAAGTCAGGTCAATGTGCAGCATATATTTGTGTTTGTATTCATATCTTTGTGGGGACCAAAAACTGGGAGTATTACTATACTTGTGGGGACCAACCTCCCTTATGGGAACCAAAAACCTGGTTCCCACAAGTGAGACGGCATTTTTCAGACTCAAAAAGTGGTTATAAATTTAGGGTAAGGGTCAGGCATTCATTTTTGATGGTTAGGGTTAGGGGAAGCATTATGTCAATCAGATGTCCCCACAAGATATGAATACCTGACGTGCGTGCGTGCGTGCGTGTGTGTGTTGGGATGAAACTTGAAAAACACCTGAAAACACCTTAAAAATATGAGCTCATTTCATTATGTCAAATTAGCCACATGAGCCACAAGGTTATAAACCCGTATGATAACTCAAAGACAAAGGGACCAGTTTACCCTGGGGTCCTAGGGAGGTGGGTCTGGGTTGGGCTTAAGGGCAAGCTTGTGGTGGCCGGGCCCCAATCTGCTACATGGCAAGACTGTGCGCCCACCACTCAGGATGTTTATTCTGTTTATTTCCACTTGAGAAGATCAGTATTCATTCTCATTCATGTCTGCTTCAGTTACTACCAGCCCCTGGAAAAAAAAAAAAAAAAAAAAATCTATCCACATTTTCTACTTCCTTTTTTGGCTAGTCTCTATATTTGTCTGCCAGTGGGTTTATCAGATGTAATTGATTTAAACAGGTGCTTGCTACAGCTGGGAACTATAAGTCTGAACCAGAAAATAAATGAGCTGAAAGAAGGAAAAAGTTGCAAAGGAGGAGAAAACATGGCTGCTACCGAAGTAAGAGTAATCAGTAAAATGTGTTTATTAATTGAAACACCCGTACTGCAAAGACAGTTAAGCAGGCATTATCTGCAGACATTTAATAGTTATTATTTAGGTTGCTCCTTTGTTTTATTTCATGTCTTTTTATTTAACCTTTATTTACACAGGTAGGCCCACTGAGACACAACGTCTCATTTACAAGAGCAACAACAGTTAAATCATGTTTTAGCTCTACATTATTTTAAATGACTACAATGTGCCCTCTTTTCACCGAGCATATGGATGCTTACACTGGCGATTAGCTCCCATGCTCATTTCTGCCCGTTAGCAGAATACACGCTAACCTGTCTTCACCATGCATGAGGCGTGCAGCGAGGGTTAAATGGTGCTGCGGCTAACCCTGAGCTTTTGTTTCACAGGAGTGGCATCATCTGTAAATAAAGAAAGTAACAGCCCAGAGGAGAGTCCAATTATCACTCACTGCCTGACATGGAGAAGAGGTGAGTGTGTCAGCTGTCTGTCTGCAGCCTGTCAAAACTCACCCACTCTGTGTCTGTGTGTGTCTGTGAGCTTGTAAATGCAGTTTCAGATTTCTCTTTGTGTATGGATGCAGTGTCTGCCGGTGTGCAGTTAAGTGTTCAATTCTTTGTGTGCGTCTGCCTTTAGTGACCTCATATCTCAATATCAAAGGCTGCAGCCATCTCACACCGAGCTGTCTGCCAGCATCAGCACTCTGCAGGCCTGACATCTCCTCCTCCTTGTGTGTGTGTGTGTGTGTGTGTGTGTGTGTGTGTGTGTGTGTGTGTATCGATCCTGCTGTTTGTCTTTTCCTGTGAAGGTTTTTTCCCTGGCCTGGTGCATATTGCACATGCACACACTAACAGAGAGCTCTCTCTTGTTCAGCTTTCTTAGTTCTTAGTTGTTTTGTGTTGTGACAGCTGTGTGTTACAGCTCTGCTCCACAGTGTCATAATAGGTTGAAATGACGGGGCTCTGAAGCAATATAAAAAAAAGGAAGGAAATGTAAGCAGAGGGAACATAAACACCTAATTTGCAGCATATTTTCCATCCATTGTCTTCTACTTAAGGGCATCGTGGCGGCACAGTAGTTAGTACTGTTGCCTCACAGCAAGAAGGTCCTGAGTTTGACTCCACCATGTGGCTGGGCCCTTTTCTGTGGAGTTTGTGTGGGTACTCTGGCTTCTTCCCACAGTCCACAGACATGAATTAGCAAGGTTAGGTGTAAATGGTTGTCTGTCTCTGTGTTAGTCCTGTGTCAGATCGTTGTCGTCCAGGGTGTAACTCGCCTCTCGCCGTATGGTAGCCGAGATAGTCAGAGCTCCATCCAAGCCTCAGTCTTCAGCTTCTAGACTCCGGGGGTCCAACCTAAATCCTAAACAGCTGGAATTCCATTCTGCCACGATGGGATATCGAAGCCAAATACACTGAACATGATTTATTGAGTTTGAGAAATAATCAGTCCTTCCAGATGATTTCTCCTTATTGAAATACTGTTATCTGTCTCCAATCTGTCCATCAGAGCTGGGGGATCTGGGACTTCATTAGGAGGAGGGAGCAGCAGGGAAGGTCAGTTTCCTGTTTTTGAAACATCGAGTGATCATAACATTAATTTTATTAGGAAGACAACTTTTATTTTCAGGACTATCACAAAAAATGTCCCTTATTATTTGTCAAGATTGTGAAGAATCGCTTGTGCATTAATTTCAATTAGACTGAATTACTGCAGTCCTGTCTTTGCTAGACTTCCTAAAAAAGACCATGAGTATTCTGCAGCTCACTCAGAAGCAAAGTTATTAAATAAAATGAATAACAAAGAGCACATCTGTCCAGTTTTAGCTCCAAGTATTGTACAAAACTGATTTCACAATATTCTTCTATAAAAATCCTAAATGTTTTTGGAGCATCTCATATTTGTCACATTGCAGCTCGCACTCTTAGATCCTTCCCTGTCAGTGACGCTAGACATGAAATAGAGAAAACTTTAAAGTTTTTGTCTTTTATGCTCCCAAACTTTGGAAAAAACTGGTGTTTGTGTTTAATATCAGAACTAAATGTGATCTGAGAGAGCTGTGGTGCTCCTCATCACTTCTCTGCACAGCTGTAATTATCAGCAGGTTCAGACACATTCAGTAATCGCGCAGATCCCGAGTAAATGCACAATTTCCTAATATCATCGCCCTTCCAACTTTGTTTACTTTCTTCACATTTACCTCAGCCTCTGTCTTCTTCTGTCTTTGCTGCTTTTTACATGTTTTTAGATATTTCATGTTAAAATTTATCAAGGTTTGCTTCTTTCTTGATATATTCTAATATATAAGGTTTTTGCTCAGACCTGTGCAGTTCTTTGAAGCTTTATATGTGATATTGAGCTGTTAAAAAAAAAAAAAAGACTAATGTACATGCTCCCTTGACCCCCCACTGTGTGTGGTGGGGGGTCTTTGTAGGAGGGGTCCTGTCCCGTTAGGTCTGCAGCTGACTCCACATCACACACTGGTCTAAATAATGAAAGTATAAATACTAAGCAGAGGTTTGTGATTGGACATGAGGTAAAAAGGAAGAGAATCGAAAAAATAAAAAAAAAACTTGTGAGCTTGTTTGGGCACCTCTGGTTCTGACCTGGTTCTGTGTCACACTGATTCTGGTGGCTTGATATGGAACTTTTCCCCTCCTCTCCTTTTCCTCGTCTTGACTCACCCGCCTCTTTAAGGTGGACTCATATACATTCGTCCTTGTGATTTTCCTGAATTAATCCATTTTAAATTTTATTTTCTTATTCAGGATTTTTTTTAATTTTTTTTTTTTTTTTTTATTCATCTTCTGTCTCACAACAAATTCACATGTAACCCAAAAACACAGTGGTGGTAGAGCTATACAAAGGGAGCTACTAAGCTACTGCTACTTACTACTAAAACTACTTCCCGCAGTGTAACTGTGTATTTGTTTGCAGAGGTATCAAAGAATCACGCTGCATTATATGCACTGAGTGTTTTAGCAGCTCCGCAGCAGACAGCTGGCTGACAGAGACAAGAGAACAACAAGATAAGAGAGAGGAGGTATCACCACGGCTTCACACAACACACCTGACAGCAGCCAGTGCTCGCTCACTCACTCTGCCTCTCTCTCTCTCTCACCTAAATTTTGTTTTGGATTTTATTCAATTTTCAATTACATTTTTCTATTAAAGCTTTTTCTCTGTCAGTGTTTGGTCAGGTGTCGGCACACTTACTCCATGGTATCTGGAACATCTGAGGTATGTTGGAAAAAAGTGAACAAGTGAAAGAAAACAAATCAGATATGATTTATTATCATCTACGTTATGCTCCCGCTTGATTTTTTAACCCACCTTTTAATTTTGGCATTCGTGATACAATCTTGTGGTACACTATTACTGTTTCCAGCAAAAACCAAAAGGATCCACAGTGTTCATATATACTCTGATACCTGATAGAACAAGATTTATAGAATAATTATTATGAACTTAGACATCACCCCAGCTTTTACAAGAACATTAAAACATTTTATTTTTGAATTAAATGAACATTCTCACTGTCTCAGTGTCAGTCGTTGAGACACATGTGGGCCAATCAGAACAACAATGCTGTGACGGCGCTGCGACTGTGACCAAGTGTTTTGTTTTCACACTTTTTGGACCCTTTTCAAGTTTATTGTAGTTATTTGTGTTCCTTAGTCTTTACTTGGTATTGGTTAGTTTCCCAGTGCTTCCTACTTTAATCATTTGCATTTCCAGTTCTTAGTTACTTGTTAATTTAGTTCCTTTTCGTGTCCCGCTTGTTTTGTTCTCGTCTGTTTGTTCTACCCAGCTCGTCACGCCTGCCTGGCTGATTAGGTCCCACATCCGCTTTCACACCTTGGCTCATGTGATTAGAGGATCACCAGGGGGTCCTTTGTCCCTCCTTGGGGGGATACTCCCACTGGGTTTAAATCTGGGACTCTCCACCATTTGACCCTAGAACTGAAGAAGCTTCTTGGATGAGAGGTGAAACGTCTTCAAGCAACTTAAAGAAGTCCAGACGCTTTTCTTTGCAAACTCCTTTGCCTGCCTGGCTGTCTGTCTCTGTGTTGCGTTTCCTGTTTATTTCGGAGGTCCTTGTCTCTCGTGTATTGTGTTAAGTTTTGCTTCCATCTTGTTATGTCTGATTTGTTCCTTCTGGGTTGCCTCTACTTCCCTGATCATCCTGTTGGGTATTTATTGTGTGCGTTTCCCTTTGTCCCCCTTTGGATTGTCTGTTCATCGTCACTCATGTACTGAATTCTATGTTTTGTTTGTAGTTTTCCTAGTTTAGCCTTAATTTCCTTTTTTCTTTTGTTTAAATTTATGCAACCTAAATTAAACAGCTTGCTTTGGTTAAGCCCAGTTCAGTCTTCAGGGTCTGCATTTGGGTCCAAACTCCACCTGACAAATACAGGTTTAATGTGCTATTTGTGCCATAATATTAATATTTAATATTAAAAGTTCAAATTTTAACACAACAAACTGGTCCCAATTTAAATTAAAAAAAAAAATATTAGGCTAAATAATTATTCCATTATGGTAGATTCCTACATATCAAACCTAGAAAACAGTTTGTGTGACAGCGCGTTACCCTCTTTTAAACTTTCCATACGGGGGGGGGGGAGACAGGGGTCGATTACTGACATCAGCAGCAAATTTTCCAGTTTGAGAGTTAATAATATTTGACAAATGACTTAATTCTGTAACTTGTGACATTCAGACTCGCACCATCATGCAAAGCCAATGAACGGTATTTCATTTCTTCAGATTCCCTTCACAGTAAGAGTTTCTCATCTGTCAGACAGCAGCCCCGTGCACAGCTGCAGTTCAACAAAGAACCAGCCTTAAAACTCATCTTTCAGTTTTCTGAGTGTTCCACTGCTCTGCATCTGGCTATGTTAACATAGTTCTGACTTTGTAACAGAACCTATCCCGAGTCCCACCGAAGAATACGTTTAGCAGTATTATTTAGCAGAGGCGGGGACATATAGACGAGAAGGGGTGTGAAGGGGAATCCTAAACACAAGCCTTGCTCAGGAGTCTGTGTAACCAGGCAGATACTGAGGCTGTGACCAAAATGATCCTCATGGTCTCATATTGTTTGGATCAACAGTGGACACAAGGCTTGATGCTGGGGCAGTGCCATGCCATTAGTAACCCACCCATCTGTTCAAAGCATTTCCACTTTCAAGATGAATTGGTGATTAGAATAAAACTGCACCAGAGCTGAAGTGTGCCGAGAAGAGGTGCACACACATTTTACCAGACCAGCAAGTCATTTTTGACAGCACAGTTACAGGTTAGAGCAGCATAAAAGCACTGCAAATATGAAATACTAATGCTAATTTACTGATTGTTTTCAGTGAGGCTCCTTTTTCTGCTTGCCAGTGTTAAAAAGTCACAGGATGACAGTCTTAGTCTGCTCGGCTAGAGAAATGTTCAGTTAAATTGGTCACTGCACATGTGGATTTCTGCTGCAACTCCAAAGGAATAAAGCTAAAAATAATTAGTGTTTCTGCATCAGTTTGTATCTAAAGAGTGAGACTCACAAATATGCAAATAGGAAAGTCACTGTGTAGCATTTATTTTCATGGGATGTGCAGTTGGGAATATGAATCCACCACACAGACATTTATATTCGATTCACAAATCTTTGATCAAAACTGTGTGAATAATTTCATGTCACAAACATTTGTTGATATTTGTAAGTCTTGGAAAACAAACGTACGTGATATTAACACAAAAGCACAAAGTGTATAGGTAAAATAAATGTACTGTAATCTATTCAGTTCAGTTCGACTTTTGTTGAGAAGATCAAACGGAGGATGCAGCACTCTACTGTTCACATTACAGGACAGCGAGCATGAGCTTATTTCCTGTGCAGTAGATCAGTGACAGAGAAACTGGGCGTCTTTAATGGAACTGAGGAATGAATAGCAGAATAAAAAAAGAATAGCAGTTTCAATTCTCAAACAGATTAAGTTGATTCTGCAGATTACAACAGAAACAAGACCACAAAGGATGATTCTGTTCATCAGGACTCACCTGGATGATTGAGCATGCATCCAGACAAAGGAAACACGAGCTCTCAGTGAGTGCAACTCACCCCGAAGGCCAAGGTTATACTAAAACTTTGATGTTTTACGGTGTTTTTAATGCAACATGCTGACAATTTACCTTCGACCTACAGTAGGACCTTGTAGCATTACATACGGTGTATTTGTTTTTATCTTTATACATATTAAAGCACATTGGCTGAAATCTTTGGCTTCTGTAAGCTGTCAAAACCTTTGGTGTGACCTTGACCCAATTTCCATCAAAATGAAATCAGCTTGAACTCTATTGCTGTCTACTATCACAAAAAAAAATAAATAAATAAAATTGAAAATAATATCTTAAAAACTGAACCAGACGGCTAACAAACAGACAAACAAACAAATGGAGCTGATCGGATATTCTGTCTCTTGAATATGTTATTAATGCTTGCCACACTAATGAAGGCTACTCTGTGTGAAGTCTTGGATGTGGAAATAAAATAAAGAATAAAAAAATCTAATAAACAGTTAAGTTTGTTGGGAGAAAGAAAAACATGGATTCAACCATTTAAAACACTTTTTTAACTGGATAAATTTACATGTACAAATGTCTTAATGGACAGAATTCAGTAGATGTTTTAGAAGAGGAAAGGGTCATTCAGACACTTCAGTGCTGTCCTTCCAGTATGGGAGACATATTAATTAGGACACTTCAGATGTTCTCGTCACATTAATACCTATAATTTGACGGGCGTTTCAGTTTTAGGTTATCAATTGTAAACATAACAGTTTTTGAACTCTTGACTTTAACTAATTTTCATGTCGATTAAGTGTCAGATTTGCTTGACTGGTATACAGTCAAGTAAATGACAGTGTTTATGTCATGTGAAGGCTGTGCACAGGCAGGATAGGACCCAAAGTGCAGACGCCCAGAGGCAGAAAGGAAACTCAAACTTAGATTTGTGAAAATCTAAGTTGTTCTAAACTGAAAATACAAAAAACTAAGCAGGCAGACAGAACACACAGCATGGAATGAGGGTATATCGCAACACAGATAAAGGAAAACACAGGGCTTAAATACACAAAGGGAGCAATCAGGGAATGGAAGACAGGAGGGAAACATGGCTGGGACAAATCAGGGCTGACGAGACAAGGGAAGCAAAACCAGATACATTAACATGAGACACAGACTTTCAAAGTAAAACAGGAAACATAACACAGAGACGTGGACTTGACACGGAGATATAACAGACAGGGGAGACAGCAACTATGGATCACAGACAGAAAACCAGAACACTAAAACTAACAAAAACCACACAGAGAACCTAAACTTAGAATAATCCAATAAACCATAAGACAAAGAAAGCTAGAAACACTGGGTCGATGACCCAGGCACCCTAACAGTTTATGTTTGGACTATTTAACATGCTTTGATTTAGAGCTTTCCAGGGTTTAGTCTTTTGTGTTTCTAGCTTCCTAAGTTCTTTAGTTCTTTTGTGATTCCTGGTTCTTAGGTTTGTTCCTTTGCTGTCCGTGTTTTGTGCATCACGCCTGAAGTGTAGGTTTAGTTCTGTCTCCATGTTTAGTCATCTGTCTTCTCTGTCAGCCATGTCTGCGTCCCCGTGTGTTATATTCTGGTTTCTAGTTTTCTGTCACCGTGCCTTCCCTGTGTTCCGTGTTTAGCTACTCTCGTCTCCATGTTTCATGTTCCCTCCGATTCTCCTTGTCAGTCATGTCTCCTTGTCACAGTGTTAGGGCTGCGTCTTTGTCTAAGGTCTTTATTGTGATAGTTCCTTGTCCTGTGTTCAGTGTATTCAGGTTTGCTTCCTCCCCGTCTCGTTATGTCAGATTAGTCCCAGCTGTGTTTCCCTCCTGTTTCCCATTCCCTCGTTACTCCCGTGTGTATTTAAGCCCTGAGTTTTTCCTCTTGGTTTTTTGTTCCAGGTGTGTTTTCTTGTTGTGTAGTTTGAGTTTCTAGAGTTTAATATTTGAATAAATAAACAGTTGAATTTATATATTTTAGTTTACTCAAAATTATTGCGTCATGTTTACTGAGGATAAAAATGTAAAATAAAGTAGAGTTTATATTTTGTACAGTACTCCTCACAAAATAAATTTTTTAATTTTAATTTTTTTAATTGTTTAGTTGCTTAAATCTTTCACAGTGATTCAAAGTGAAGTCCCACGTAAGGCTCAGACTGATGTCTCCTGGTGTCACCACTGAACATTAATTTCTATAGTATTTTAAAGAGGGAGTGACGGAGGCCACCTCCTCCATAACTAACAAAGAAAATCACAGGAATGTTTGTTAAATTAATTTACTGAAAG
This sequence comes from Oreochromis niloticus, assembly GCF_001858045.2. Classification (NCBI taxonomy): domain Eukaryota; kingdom Metazoa; phylum Chordata; class Actinopteri; order Cichliformes; family Cichlidae; genus Oreochromis; species Oreochromis niloticus. The sequence continues at coordinate 37,204,148 of NC_031979.2, forward strand.
TTGACTGCAAATTTATTGAAAAATGTCGAAATTCTTATATTATTATAATAATAATAATAACAACAATAAGCGTAACAATTGATGATATTGGGGCAAAGCGTTTGCCCCCCCCCCCCCCCCCCCCCCCACACACACACACACACACACACACACATATATTCTCTGGTGTCTGGTTAGTAGTTTATAGCTGAGTGTTACATCTCCTGTCTGCAGGGGAGGTCACCTTTAAGATAGCAATTTAAAAGCTTTGTACAAGACAATACACACACATGTGTGTACACACACACACACACACACACACACACACACACACACACACACACACACACACACTTTAGTGCCCACCCAGTCAGAGATAGAGGCATTGATAGAAAGAGACAGCAATGGATTGTTCTCAGCTCTCACTTCAGTTCGTCAGTGTGTGTGTGTGTGTGTGCGTGCGTGCGTGTGTGTGTGTGATGAAATGGGGGGTGGAAACTAGAGCTGTCACTGGTCCGATAACAATGTTAAAGCGTGGAAGTGTGGCTATTGCACAGCCAAGCAAACACATGTACACACACACACACACACACACACACACACACACACACACACACACACACACACACACGGCCTTCTGACACATAAGGTGACTTTTGTCCAAGAACGACAGGAAGACGCAGAGAGAAAGAAGTCTGGAAAAGAAAAGAGGGAAGCAGTGAGGCCGGTTGAGGAAGTCAAAGAAACAAACAGGAAGTGACCTGACAAATGATGAGCTGGGCACTGGGAGAATGTGGGTGTCTCTGTGGGCACTTGTCATATGTGATTGACAAGGGTTGCCCAGCAGATAAGAGTAAAGTGACAGATAATAAAAAGTAATAAAGGATGGATGGGTGGATGAATCAGCGAACGAATAAGAGGAGGCAGAGCAGAGAGGTACAGGGCAGGATGGACAGAGGAAGAGTTCAGAAAGATGATGCACAATGACAGAGATAAACACTGTTGTGTGGAGAATAAGGGTGGACTCTCCATCAGGATGCTTAAATTGGTCATATTTGAATGAGCAGAGGAGAAGTTAATTAGCTGACACTAATAAGGTTGGTTTAGTATGCTAGTCCGTCATGCCAGTGTTCAAGGCCATGTTTAAAACACCAGTTCACCAAATATGAATTTCACTGGACTTTTCATGGAAACTGCAGAATGATAAGCTGGGCAGAAAATTCACAGTCAGAGACGAATAATATTTAAACGCTACACAGAAAACTGTGATTTGGATGTATTGTTTTACACTCTCAAGCATGTGAGTAACATTTATATTCTTTTTTGTCCATGAATTTTTCTCTTAAATATAAATGTTTCTTCTTTTACTCTTGAGATATCTTAACAAAAATGGAATTTGTTTCTTTCTTTTGAAAACCTAAATGTCTCTCGAGCTCAGTGTTAGTGTCAGAGCATAAGGCATGCGTTTAAAGCATGTTTACTAGTAGCAAATTCATGAGCACAGTTTTTAAACAGGGGCATGACTGACCCTTTCTACAGCATCTGGGTTGAGCCCTGAGCTAAAGCGGATAAAACAAAAAGGGAGCACTCGTCTTTTTTGGCTCAATTTGTGTCTCATCTACTGTTTCTTCCTCTTCGGTTGAATAATTTGCCCAAGGATTTCCTCTCTTGACCTGAAATAACATTAAAACTTAAAAGTCTGTAAAAGTTAAACAAGCCCATAAAGTTCTATGACCCTAGAGAAAAAGTTTTGAGAGGAGTTTGGAGTAAAAACCAGTGCTCAAGGGTACACTGGCAGTCTTCAAATGTACTCAAAGGATCCGGAGTTAAAATTTCTTTACACCTGCGTGCCACACACACACACACACACACACACACACACACACACACACACACACACACACACACACAAGCTATTCCTGCTATTATGCAATATTACTCAGAGATTCACAAAAGCCCTTTCTTATTCCACAGAGTACTTAAGGCAGCGCAGGACATTAAAAGTGACAAAGGGCACTTAAAGCAGCTCTGGGAATAAGTCCACAAAAAGGCAATTAAAGCAGCAATGTGCAATCAAGGACAGACAGGGCAATTAAGCCTACACACTCATGGGCCTTACCTCCTCCAAAGTTCCTATTTAAAGATGATGATCCATTATAAATTCAGGGGGAAATGCTTCAGCTGTCAGACTCACACGTGTTGATTGAAAGAAAGATGTTGGTTCTGAGAGAGCAGGAAAAAAACTGGGAGTGACATTTTTAACTTCACTTTGCACTCAAAATGTAGCAAACAGTGTCAGAACTGACTGTCTTCAATGGTACATGGAAAGTTTTTGATACAAAAGCTTTTGAAAACTGTTTCTTACAAATACTCAGATGAAGGTTTAATTACCTTTTGTTGGCAGAAGGTTCGAATCACTGATTCTGATCAATATCTGAGGATTTTCTTTGTTTTTCTTTGATAAGATGATCTTTGAATTTGGTCTTTGCTGGGCTGTTAAGTAGGGATGTAAAGATTTGGGTCTCAAATGACCAGGTACCTGTTGGTGTTTGCTAAACGAGATCATCAAATGCTCGCAGTCAGCTCATTTAAATTTCCTGATTATTCAAGATTTTTTATATGAGGATTTTAAATTTGATTCTGGATTTAACAAGGAGCCAATGAAGTCCCGGTCAATACGCTCGCCTCAGCATTTTGGATCAGCTGAAGGCTTTTCAGGGAGTTTTCAGGACATCCTGATAATGAGTCCCAGTAGTCCAGTCTAGAAATAATAAATGTATGAGCTAGTTTTTCAGCATCACTCTGAGACAGGATGTTTTTAATTTAGATTTTTGATTTAGAGATATTGCAACAAAGTAGTCCTACATATTTGTTTAATATGCACATTGGATGACATATACTAGTCTAAGATTCCAGTGTTACTGGAGGCCAAGGCAACATCATCCAAAGTATGTGGTTACTGTTCTGTTCTAAGATTTTTATGGCTTTTAGGGCCTAGTACAATAACCTTAGTTTTATTTGAATTTAGCAGCAGGAAATTAAGGATGCAGGCTACATATGTTTAAGACATTCCAGAAATGTAACTAATAGAGATCGACAGACCATGTGACTTGCAGACACTCACAAGATGTTTAGTAACTTCAGACCCCTGCAACAAGCCCAGGTCCAGTTTACTTTGGTGATTTGGACTATTCCATTTCACAGCTGCTGTTACATTTTTTTCCTTTGTGTTTGCCTGTACAGGAGATAATCTATGTGTCGTTTCAGGTTGTAGTATTACACAACATTTTCAGATCTAATAGAAATAAAATCAGTGTTTCGTAATTCATTCAATTTATTGTCTTTATTTATAACTGGCATTATTTTTTCATTCTATTATAGAATCTTACAAGAAAGAGGCAAAGTTGTATTCCATCATGCTTTATTAGCTGCTTCAGTGAAAAACAAATCAACAATGCAAAAAAAAAAAAAAAAAAAAACCCATTGCAAAACAACATACTGGAAAACAGTTATTCATCACTTGATTGCTTCAATACAACCCTTGGGCACATATATGCGGGATGTTTCGTGGCTGTTTTGATGTCGCTCTCTCACTTAACCGATCAAATCTGGCTGTGGTAGCAGTTTTAAACTCGGTCTGACCCAGGGTGATAGAGGTGCCCAGTCTGGATCGCATTCCAGTATTTTGTAAGCTGGTTTTCCTACAAAACACAACAAACATTAGCCCGCAAAGCCACAGTGAACAAAGCAGCATAGCGCAACGAATTCAATTCAAATCAATATAAGACTTAACCTACATCAACAATTATGTGATGATAAATTATGTAATAACTACAATAGAAGACTTACCTTTGTGGAAATGCTTGGAGCATTTCATATTTGACTTTTATAGAGGGGTGGTGACTGTTAAGGATGTCAATAAATTCAGTGAACTTTTCCTCACCATGGGGCCACGCCCCTATGATGTCATCTAAGAATCTAAAATAGAAGAGTGGTTGGTGCGGGCATTTCGCCAAGGCCTCACATTCCCATTGGCTCATGTATAAGTTAGCATAGGAAGGGGCATACCTGTGCCCCATAGCTGTACCCTGAACCTGTAAATACTGTCTCCCCGCAAAGTCATTGCATCTTAAACAGATTTCCAACAACCGCAGAAGTTCTTCATCCGGTCTCTTAGGATCCGGGTGCTGTTGCAGGATGGTTTTTTTTATTGTTTTTAAGCCTAATTCTGTATTGATATTTGTGTAGAGACTTTCAATATCAATTGTGAACAGTTGCGTATTTGTCGGTAGTCGTATTGGTTTAATAAGGTCCAAGAAGTGATATGTATCTTTCAAATAGCTTGGATGTTTACAAGAAAGAGGTCCCAAAAAACGATCTATATAGAGGGAGATATTATAAGTCACGCTGCTACAGTCCGACACAATGGGCCTCCCTGGCGGAATCACATTTGGTAGGGGAGACCGGGGATAGTTGTAACGTTTTTGACATTTCTGTCTGTAAATTGGAGCTCTTTTAAGGTAGTGGATTCAAAATGTAATGCAAAGTATTTACATGTCTCTGCTATTAAATAGTGCAGCTATTTTCTCTGCAGCACAATTACCCATTGCATGGTATGGTCTCAAACACAAAGAGTGAAATGTTACAATTAACCCCATAGTCTGGGTTAGTTGTAACATATCCTGGGGTGAAATGTAACACAATGAAATAAGGGTACTGACAAAACATTAACATGTAATCTTTTTTATTCAGCACATGAATGCACTTAGAGCCATTAATGTAGCTGTGTGTGTGTGTGTGTGACAGAATGCAGAAATCTAGCTTTTGAACATATTCCAACCCTCCAAAAAAGACAAATTATGGAATTTTCTGCAGCTGAATATTTCATTAATTTTGGTTGGTCTTCCTTGAGTTTGGCCTCATTGGCTCAGTGGGCATTATAGCCTACAACTGTTGCACCAACTTTTGAACATAACAATGAAGCTGAAAAAATGTAGTTGTTCACCAGCATCGCAATTCCATTACTTTCTATCATGGCTTACCTTGGTGTGGTTTGCAAAGTGCTTCAGAAAGATGAGGAAATCTGTTTCTTGCACCCATCCTGATTTATTTCCACTACCAATACTTCCTACTGGTCCATCTCTGACACAGTGGTCTGCATAATGTATGTGTGGGAACACAAACAGTGGAGGAATTGTGTTGCCAATGGCATTAACCGCATATACAAAGGTGACCAGTGAACCTCTCTCTGCTGATGTCGTTGCCCCAACTTGTTTAATATAAGTTAAAGTAATAGTGTGGTAAGTTGTAACATCTGCATTATTGTTACAACTAACCCAGACTGCTGCTGTTACAACTGACCCAGACTCCTATAGCCATGATCTAGCAAACATTACAGCCAACGGCTAAAACATTAGCACTAAAGACCTACACAGAATATATCCCCATAGACATACAAATAACATAATTTAAGTTTGATGAGTTTAACTACAAAGCAGATAATGCTATTAGAAATTGAAATAAAGTAGAAAAACTTACTTTTTGGCATACAAATGACTTTTTTTCGTGTTAAATTGTCTGTGTTTGACAAAATGTGCTGATTTTTCACATGTGATAGCAAAACTGAATTGGGCATGCACAGGATGAATCACATCTCCAAAAGTTGAATCTGTTCATCTGGACGTAGCGTTTTGTGGGAGAAACGTTTCGTCACTCATCCAAGTGACTTCTTCAGTCTCAGCTGACTGCAGGTTTCCCCAAACCTTATAAACAGTACATTTGCATAATGACTGAAACCAGCCCACTGAAGGAACAATGGGCTGTGAGGTCAGTTCCTTAATCATAATTATGCAAATTCCCATGACCATTGATCAACAATCACTGACCAAAACCCACTGATCAAAGAACACTGATCAATGGCCATGAGTACCATTCACAGAGAGTTGGGGAATGGCTGCAATCACAGCATTGTAAGATGGTGACAGATGTACCCTTAGGCCCCCTCCTCGATTCAGAGATGGTCTTTCCCTTTTCACGTAAATGGCCTCCTTGACTCCGTGCTCAAACCAGCGTTCTTCCCTGTCCAGGATGTGTACATCCTCATCGTTGAAAGAGTGTCCACTGGCCTGTAGGTGTAAATAAACTGCAGAGTCCTGGCCTGATGAGGTTGCTCTTCTGTGTTGTGCCATCTGCTTCGCTAGAGGTTGTTTGGTTTCCCCGATGTATAAATCCTGGCAATCCTCCTGGCACTTAACAGCGTACACTATGTTACTCTGTTTGTGTCGGGGGACCCGATCCTTGGGGTGGACCAGTTTTTGGCGCAGCGTATTTTGGGGTTTAAAAGCCACAGAGACGTGGTGTTTAGAAAAAATGCGTCTCAACTGTTCTGATACTCCTGACACATATGGGATCACTACAGGTTTTCGCCTGGGCAGCGGTTGTCCTTCTCTCCTGGATCGGCTGGAGCTTTCTTTAGGAGCCTTCCCAGCTTTGACAAAAGTCCAGCTGGGATAACCACATTTACTCAGGGCCTTCTTGATGTGCTGTTCTTCTGCCTCCCTGGCCGCTGTGTCTGTGGGGATGGTGTTCGCTCTGTGTTGTAGCGTCCTGATGACACCCAGTTTGTGCTCCAGTGGATGATGAGAGTCAAACCTTAGATACTGATCCGTATGTGTAGGTTTACGGTACACGTCAGCCTTTAGATGTCCCCCATTACTGATGGAAATCTCACAGTCTAAGAAGGCTAACCTGCCACTTTTCATATCCTCCCTGGTGAATTTGATGTGTTGGTCCACCGAGTTAATGTGATCCGTGAAATGTAGTACGTCCTGAGATTTGATTTTCACCCAGGTGTCATCCACATATCTGAACCAATGGCTTGGTGGTGTTCCAGGGTAGGATAGCAAAGCCCTCTTTTCCACTTCTTCCATGTACAAATTGGCCACGATGGGTGAAACTGGGGAGCCCATGGCACACCCATGTTTCTGCCTGTAGAACTGACCCTTGTATGTGAAATAGGTGGAATGAAGACACAGTTCCAAAAGCAAACACACTTGGTCGATGCTGAGAGTGGTCCTGTTGCTGAGGTTGGGGTCATCCTGTAATCTCTTACGAACTACCTCCAACGCTTCCGTGACTGGGATGCAAGTGAAGAGAGATGTAACGTCGTACGAGACCATGGTTTCATCTGCCTCCATAATGACATCTCTCACCTTCTCAACAAAATCCAGGGTGTTCTGGATGTGGTGTTCAGAGCTGCCCACCAGCGGGTTGAGGATCGAAGCCAGAAACTTGGAGATGTTATAGGTGACCGAGTTGATCATGCAGACAATCGGTCTTAAAGGTGCACCCTGCTTATGTATTTTCGGTAAACCATACAGACTTGGTGTAGACTCCCCTGGGTACAGCCTGTGGTATGAGGTCCGGTCGATAGCCTTGTCTTGTTCTAACTGCTTCAGACAGTCTATGACCCTCTTCCTGTAGCCACTTCCTGGGTCTCGTTTCAGGGGCTCATAAGTATTTTCATCACTGAGTAGTGACAAAATCTTCTCATGATAGTCTTTCTGGTTAAGCAATACTGTGCACCTACCCTTGTCTGCCGGAAGGATGATAATGTTGTTGTCATCACTAAGTGATGTGAGTGCCTTCCTCTCCTCCATGGTGATGTTGGATGCTGGGGGCTTTGCATTGCTGAGACAGGCCGAAACTTTCGTCCGTAGTTGCTCTGCTTCCACTTCTGCAATATTGTTGTTACGAATTGCTGTTTCTGTGGCTGTGATCAGCTCCACTAGAGGGATTTGTCTCGGTGTGACGGCAAAATTCAACCCTTTAGCAAGGATGTTTTTCTCTGTTTGGGTGAGCTGTCTGTCAGACAAATTCTTCACCCACTTGTCCACATCCTCCATGTCGCATCCTTGTCTCTTCTGGCCACTGAGGACACTCTCCGTATTTTGTGGTGGTTTCCAACGTACAAAAAGTAAGTCAAAACTCATGGCCATTGATCAGTGTTCTTTGATCAGTGGGTTTTGGTCAGTGATTGTTGATCAATGGTCATGGGAATTTGCATAATTATGATTAAGGAACTGACCTCACAGCCCATTGTTCCTTCAGTGGGCTGGTTTCAGTCATTATGCAAATGTACTGTTCATAAGGTTTGGGAAACCTGCAGTCAGCTGAGACTGAAGAAGCCACTTGGATGAGTGACGAAACGTTTCTCCCACAAAACGCTACGTCCAGATGAACAGATTCAACTTTTGGAGATTTACTTTCCTGGATGATTGAGAGTGCATCAAGACGATGAATCACATCATTTGAAACTTAGTCCTGATTGGAGAAATTGGAAGTGTTACAACTGACCCACGTTACAACTATCCCCGGTCTCCCCAACTGTCCACGTCTGCGGATCTTTATGGATCTTCGGGAGGAGGTAAAACTGCCTATTTCTGGGTTCATCCGGGCCGTATAAAAAGTCTCTTTGTTTTGCAGTAATGTATTTTTTGTTATACAATTTATTCACAATACTACGAACCTGAGTTTGTGTATTTTGTTGAATGCTATTCTCAATAGACCTGTAATATTTCACATTAGCTAACTGTCCATTAGCTTCCAAAATATATTGATGTTTATCCAAGATCACAATCTTTGAGCCCTTATCTGCTGGTTTAAAAATGATGTTTTTATTTTGTTGAAGTTCCCTGATCAGTTCCCTCTCTTCCCTTCCAGCACCATCTGCACACCTTGTCCATGGTCGGAATCCTGCAGAGTCGCGCAGATTGACTTCAATTAGCTTCTTCACTCTCTCATCCAATTGGCCCCAATTAGGTTCCCAATTAGACGGTAACGCAAGAAGAGCCCCACAATCCCCTTCTTTTTTTATCTTCCCCCAAATAGTCCAAAAGTTTAATCCTCCTATGGTACAAGGAAATATCCCTCCATAACTCCTCCCTGTCTACCATACTTGGAGTTGGAATATAGGAAAGCCCTTTCTCTAATAATTCTATTTGTCTCATAGTGGGTTTGAAAAGAGTTGATAAATTTAATATATTACTCTCCTCAGCACACGGATTGTGTCTAGAGAAATTTAAATCATACAACCCATCTATGGGCAAATGAGAATCCAATTGAGATGTATTAAGTGGACCAGTGAAAGACTGTAAACGGAAGATGGAGGCCTGCTTCTCCTTGCAGTGATCCCGGGTAGAATCTAAAGGGAGATCCCCTATATTGGGGTCGGTATGAGTTAAAAATCCAACTGCAATTCGCTACACCAATGCTTAAAGATTCACCCCGCCGTTTCTTGAGTCCAATGGATGTTGTCTGTGGCCGTGTGGAATTGGTCCTCAGCTATACGGCTTATCACGGGCAAACACTTTTGCGCAAACTCGGGACTTGGGAAAGACAGACTGAGCCTTCCTATAGAGCATTCTAAGCTGTTTTATGGACGTTTTATGTGGGTCCTGGTGTCTGTTGTTAATACCCACCGACAGCACCACCAGGTTCACCAGTGCATGCGGAGGGGTCTTTTCCAGGAGTGATAGAACGACGCTCCTGGATAACTGTCAATTTGAATCTCTCCTGAGCAATGTGGCGGCATGCGATATCAATTGGAATCCCCCAGGAACCAAATTGGCTTATTACATCTAAATTGCCAATCCATGATTTTCCTACCCTTACGGGCCTTATGGATGTTAGGAAAATGCACATATTTATCTTTTTCTCTTTCTGGCATTTGTTTTTTGAGTTGTTTAATTTTTGGTGTGAGATTGCCGCTGACACATTAAGGGAGCCCGCATTAAGAGTAATTTTAGGGTCAGATGAGGTCGTCTGCGTCCCACGGTCGGCATTGTTGCCCTTGACCGGGCCCTGCATCATCATGCTGTTAGTTCCCATTGCTCTTTTAGTGGCGTCTCGCTCCCCTGTTCTTGTGTCCGTTGCAGCGGCACTCCCATCAACTTGTAGCCTGTATTTTACTGCCGTAGCAGTAGAATGAGAGAGAAGATGGGTGTCACTCTCCTGCTCAAAATCATGGATTTGTAAGTCGGGGTCATTCTGAGAAACCGCCACATTGCTTCTTGCCTGTGTAGGCTGGTGGAGAGACACACTTGTCAATTTTGTGAGTCCAGAATAGTGTTTGTTTGGTCCTAGACTACCCTCACTTTTATTGAATTTGTTGGCTATTTTGATCCGTTTAGCATTGTCTTCTGTAAAGTCACCCTCAGATGTTCGAAAGAGGGGTCTATTTTCTTTCACCCTATGTCGATCTCCCTTACCCGCATTGCCTTGTTGTAAAGGCTGTAGGGTGAGGGGCTGAGAAACGGACCCCTTTTGACTTACATCAGCTTCACGTGTCCCCAAGTGGACCTGAGTAGGTGCAACAGAGTTATTTTCCACAATTGTGGGTATTGGTGTTATAGGGGAGAGGGTCCGATTACGGGTCCCCTCTAGTGGTCCATTCACACGAGGGTCTGTTGTTAATTCCTCTCCAAACGGGGTGGATTGAGATTCCCGTAAGGGTGGATGGATCCTCTCTAGGCCCTGGCTGCTCCTCTCCCTGTCATTTGAGGCCGCAGCCGTTAATCCGGTCTGCTTCCCAACTATCACTTTGGGGTAGAGGGACGAATGATGTTCTTGTTCTGGTTTTTGCAATGGTGGAAAATCTCCTTCGCTGTCTATGTCAAAATCTGATGTCGGTGTTACCTCAAGTGATATCTCGGGAGATGATTCTACATGAACTGACCTTTCAGGTGATTCTCCCTCCCCCGAAAAGAAATTCTGTATGGTTTCCACCGTAGATTGAGAAAATCTAGCCCTGTATCTTTTTCCTGCCCAACCAATTGCTATTCGGAGAGCATTTTCATTAAAGGAAAGGTTAGCGTAGTTTGCAATCATGCTGATGTAATGTTCTTGCAGCGCCAGCAGGTTATTCTCTAACCACTGTTCTGTATTCCTCTCTACTGCCCTTTGAACCTCCTCAGAAGGTGAGGCATACATCAACACTACATATGAGCGGGTGGAGGGAGGTTTGGAGTCTTCCTACACCCCCGTTCTCTGCGGCCTGCTGGAGCGGGGGGGCTAGGAGGAGGAGTTGGCCGTCCGACTGGGGTCTGGAATGTGGGGCCTCCCTGCTGCTGCGGAGTCGGGGCGGTCTGCTTCTCCCCACCGCAGGGAAAAGGGTAACACCACCTGGGTCTGGGTGCAGTTTCCCCCTCCAGGGGCAAGGGTACCTAGACCCGGGGCTTAGAGTACGCTTGGGGAGTGTGATTGTGTGTACAGTGTCTCTCTATGTCTGTCTCCACGTTGGGTGAGTGTTGAGAGCATGAGGGTGGGAATAGATGTTTGTATCTGTGTGTGCCTGTTTGTCTGTGTCTATATGTCAGGTTGGGTATCAGACGCCACCTCTCTGGGGACATCTCAGGCCCTCCAAGGTTTGGAGGCCCATCTCCCCCCACCACTTCCCCTGCCGGTGGCAGACGCCCTCAGACATCGGTGCATTGGTGGTTCTTTGTGTCCGGGGGTGGGCGCCCAGGTACCCACCGGCTCACTCCTTGGCGGCTGCTTATCGGGGCATGGAGCCTGGGGCTCGCTCGGGCCACTTCGGGGATGGGGTGCCCTCGGCCTCTCGGCCTGGGGCTCGGTCACTCAGGCACAGCTGGCTGCTGGCGGAGCTCATGGGCACGTCACTGCAACCCCCCCTGGCTTCTGCTCCGCGGCTGCTGAGTGACCCCTCGTCTGGGACTCTCCTCAGCTCTTTCTGGGATAGTGGCGCGGCTGCCCCTCTGTTGGTCTTCCTTGGTCTCTTGTGTTCTGGGGGCCTCTGGATGTCTGGAGTTTTGATCTCCTCCATACCTGCTTCATGCCCTGGAGGTCATGGCAGTGGCCCCCCACACCCTCTAGCAGATCATTACATGAAGGAACCTTTTAAAAACAAGCGCGTTCATGCTCACAGGTGCACACACGGGTGATCACACACAAACTACACCCTTTTGAGCTCCTACCTCAAAGCACACTGTGCGCTGTCGATCTCACGTGCTGCACCATAATGTTTAATATTTAGTATTTACTGTCATATTCCCATATATCATTGTGATCTTGTTTATTACTCTTGTCTTCTTCTGCTTGCTTTCTTTTTTCTTTCTCAACAGGTGATCCAGGTGATCGATATGTATTTTTTTTTTTTTTTTTGTCTGCTTATTCTGTTGGTCTTTGTTTTTTGCCCTTTTTCCCCGTCCCTCTTCTCAGGTTTTTTTTTTCTTTTTTTTCTTTTTTTTTTTCTTTCCCTCTTTCTTTCTCCCCTTTCTTTCCACCAGTCAAGTCTGTCCCGTATTCAGCAAGTGAAAATAAAATAAACAATAAAAAGTGAATCAGATGGACCATTACAGCAAGGCTGGGATGGTCCATTTGGTAAAGTAAATCCGTTGGGCATCTTTCTTCGCCTTTAGACAATAATTCTGATGGCAAAAGAACCAAACGGGACAGGTTAAAAAAAAAAAAAAAAAAGAAAAAAAAAGAAGGTGAGGCTGGTTTGATGAAGCTCGTGAGTTTAATCACTTGTTTTGCCATCCCTTTAGGTGGATTTTTATTCGTAATGGCTAGATCTATAATTGCTTTATGGTGGATTGCCTGTATTAATTTGAAATATTGCTTAGTCAACTGCCTGGTTTGAGCATCCAAAGGTTGATAGTTAGTAGGTTGCTTAGGCTGTCTATGAAACCGGGTCTTATTTTTGTTCTTTTCCCTCCCTTCCTGCTCCATCCTATTACTATTTCTGTCCGGTGTGTTGTATGTCTGTGTGTCTGTCAAATCTCTCTGTCCGGCTGAAGTGGGCTTCTTTAGACCTGTGGAAAAAAGCCATAGTCAGTAAGAGGCCTACCTGGATGTGTCTTAGGAGCGCCTGAGACGCCCTCTTCCAATCTTGTGGAAACCTCTGGGCCTCTGTAGTCCTGGAGTGGAAAATCTGAATCCTCAGATGGAAAAGGTTAGTTCTTGGTCACAGTCACATTTGTGCTTGATATGATCCCAGGAAGAAGGAGTCTCTATTACTTTCTTCAGGCTCAAAAAGAGTTTTGTTCCTCCTTATCCTACTCCACTTGTTTTCAGGTTAATTTGTCCTCCCTGTTAAGCTGAGAGGAATTTGCAGACCGGCGAGACAAAGAGCCTCATACTGACATTTTTTAAAAAAAATCCAATTTATTTACTTTAGAGAATTAAAACCATATAATCAAAGTAAAAAGCCAAAATTTTGGCAGCTATCAACTTAGAATTTGGACTAAGGTCTAAAGTTTTTCGCCCAATTCAGCCTCTTCTCCCTTACGTTTCGCAGGACATGCTGCTTCTTCAGAGGGATACACCTTTGGTCTTCGAATGGCTGCAATCCAGGCCATCCCTCGGCTCTTTGTTACTTCGGAAACATGCCTCAAACAATTTCTCTTCCACGACGGAATCCGATAAAAACCGATCTCTTTACCCGTCGGCTTCCCGTGGCTGTCATGCGACCGGCTATTGCAGTTAATAATACAACAGCTTCTTGCCATTCTTTGTGTTTCTTTTTATCGCTGTGTGACTGTTTTCGTGTGAAAGCCTGCGTGCGCTAGTACCGCTCGCCACTCGTACCTACAATCCTTTGCGGTTTTACCCCGTGATCAGGCTTCATGGATAGATAAAGCTGGGTGTCGTCTGTATAGCAAATAATACAGCCCTAAGGGAAACATGTAATATAAATAGGATTAGTCCCAGCACAGAGCCCTGTGGATCTCTGCAGAATGCTGTTTGGGAGCCATTATAATGTAAGTGAAAACCAACTGAAATGATATATGAGTTTGCCATTAACAACATTTAAACAAGACAATGAGAAATGTGGTGTACAAACTTTAAAATTAACCAACAGCAGCGTCTTTTTTTCTGTGCAGTCTTTTGACTATGCTCATAAAATTTTTTAAAAAATTGGCAAGCAGAGTCAGAGTCTTGCCTGTGGAGAGACTGCACTACAATAGACCAAGTAGGCATGACCATTACAGGTGAAGTTCCAGCAGACTTCATAGAACTATAGCAAGAATAAATATGTGTATGTTATAATCCCCGCCTTAGCACTGTGGTTCTAATTCAATTTTCATTGATATCTGGGAACTTGTAATCCATACGTAGCACACATGTTCCAGTACACTATCCCAGCCACTTGGATATGCCTCTCAGTGTACAATCCCACAGTTTGCATCTTAGAGCCTGCGATTATATACTGGACAAGATGCATGCAGACACTGAGAGTGCTCTCTCTTTCTCTGTGAATTAATTCAAATCTCTTTCTGTTCTATTTTTGCCTGTGTTGGTAATTTCATTATGACTGATATGTAAAAGTACATCACTTAATGAAGAAAGGATCTGACTGAAATGTACTGTCACATATAATGTTATAATACATCTTATTATATGTTAATAATGAATAATCTGAGATGCTTCTTTCTGCAAGATCATCAAAGTCTCCCATAATGACTGATTGTAATATGCAACACAGTAGATGTTTAACCATTAGTCAGGATCTGTGACGACGCTGAAAACGTTTTTCTGCTTCCAAATGTTGTCTGATGAAAGTGACTACAGTTTGTTTCCTTTTGAATTTATTATTATTGTTGTTATTTTGTTGTTGTTTTTTTGTTTGCTGTGTATTAAGATGACCAGCTGGAGGTCTGCAGGCCATGTTTCATCCATGTGCACACGCACACACATCTTCACCACTAATATCATTACATACCAGTCTTTCACTCAGCATTTTGAGTTTATTTTATATTCATGATTGTTTCTGTTTCATGATGAAGATGTTTTAGGTTCAGGCTTGTAAAGTTTAGTCTTGAGTTTAGTCCTTTGATGTCTCTGAGTTTATTTGTATTTCTCGTTCATGTTTTCTTGTCTTTGTCTCATCCCAGTGTCTCCTGTGAGAGTCTGTCATGTCCTCTGTGAATGTTTTCCCTCTCTGTCTCATTTTTGTTTGTGTTTCGTCTCCCTTACTTGTCCCCATGTACCTCTCCTTGTGTCTCATCCTTTGTCTTCCCCAGTCTGTATATGTCCCCATTTCTGTGTCAGTTCTTGTCGGTCTTTGTGTGTTCATGTACTTCCTGTTTTATTTTGACAGTCACTTGTCCTATGTTCAGCACGTTCACTTTTCTTCCCCTGCCTCATTATGTCTAATTCGCTCCTGCTGGGTTCCCATGTGTTTCCACTTTCCTCGCCACCCTTCAGTGTATATATTGTCTGTCTGTAACAAGTGTGACAGACTTTAGCATGAAAAGTCCAGGTTTTCATGTTTCAGTTTCATGTTACTTGCTTCCTGTGCCATGTTCTTAGTGTTTAGTTTGTGTTGCTTGTTCTGTTTTTGCCTTTTGTTTGTGGGGTTTTTTTTTTGTGACGCCTTTAATAAACAGTTCAGCCTTAGTTAAACCCAGTTTCTGCCTCAAAGTGTCTGCATTTGGGTCCTCACTTCAAATACAAGGTCTGCAGCCGCAGGCCGTGACACAGAGCTTCTTTGTTTTTTTTGCTCTGTGGAGTCTGACTGATAACAGGTTTAACTACTCAGGCACGGAGATGAAAATGTTTTCTCAAGAAGGGAGAAGATTATTTTTCAAAGACAAAAAAAGGGTGAGTGCACTGCTGTCATGCTGTCAAATGCACTTTCTTCACCTCCTGTGTTTTTTTTTTTTCCTTACAGGATTCACCAGTAAACACGGTGAAATCCATAGATTCATAATTTTTGGAAACAGAAAGCTGAAAAATGTCTCAAACTCCAACACAGAGTCTGTGTTTGGTCATTAACACATACCACAGGTCACACTATACATTTCTCACATGACGGATATTATTTACATAACTCAGCATGACTCATCTCACTAAACAATATTCTGTTGTTTCCCTTTGTGTTTGTGCCAATAGTCAGCGTGACAGCTGTGAGCACGGTGCCATAGCCATGGCTCATCCTGTAGGTCCTGGGACCTGGTGCAGATTCCTTTGTCCAATTATTTAAAGCTGAAGTTCTCCTTATCCAGGCATGGTTATGGTCGACAAGCCTTTGTTTTGGCACATACCGGTGGCTCAACACATGGTCAGGTTGACGAGGAAGGCCAGCACAGGGGCAATTTCAGGTTTAGGCCTAATAAGTCTCTAGGGGGTCTCCCAAATCTACTCAGGTTGCTGTAAGAAATGTTCCAGGGGCAGCTGAAAAATCTTTTCATGCTAAAGTCTGTCACACTTGCTACAGAAAACAAGGGACGAAAACATAAATAAGGGACACTGGAAAGAAATGTGTCCAAACAGTAAGTATAGCTGAATATCTACAGACTGTTAAGCTGGAGTGACTGTGAAACCACTGGCCTTGTGTCCACAGCACTTAGTTTCAACTTCTCTACTAAATCTGATGTTTTTCTATTGATGAGATATAAATATACACATCATCTCCAATGGTTCTGTCTTTAGCAGGAAAAGAACAGGTTAAAGGTGTTAAAATGTGCGACCCCCTACTTCTTAGGTGCAATCGTTTTTCACAAAGTGAAACTTTATTCATAAAAAAGAGAACTGGTGAACAAATGCTAACCTAAGAGTATAACTGGCTTAAATTAACCTCAACACAATCAAACCAAAGGAAATTAAAGTTCAGTACATTGTGGGAGGAGAAAGAAATAATCCTACACGACATGCTAACATGTGATGTTTTATTGTTGTTTCATATTCATATGTTGACATCATTGTTAGCCAGAGCTCCTTATTACCAGACGCCACGAGTTAAATGTGAACATTTTTTATTCTAAGGGTGAAGGTTTAAATATTAGTCACATCATGTGGGTAGCTGATCATTTCCCACAGCAACAATTAGGGTGTGTCACCGGAGACATTGCTCAGTCATTCATTATAATTAGTCATTGATTAAATAATTGATCAATGAGCTCCTCACTTGGCCATTTGTTGCAGTAATGAGGTTAATAGAAATGTTAATGGTGACAGTGTCTTACAGCGCTCTCAGGCTGAACACAGAGGCAAGAGCTGTGGATAAGGCTTCTATTTGTGAGAACACGGCAAAAATAAAATCCATATTAAATATTAGCAAATATCTTTTAAATGATTACAGATTGACTTAAAGATATAATGAAAGCTGCAAGAAATAATTAAAAAAAACCTCACTTGTACTTGGCTGATGGCTTGGATAGGGAGCTCTGGGTATCTTAGACTGCTACCTCTGCAAGCTCAATAAAGCAGTTAGTGGATGGATGGATGGATGGATGGATGGATACTTACTGTTTGGATGGGAGGATTGGAAGCAGATACAATTAACAGTCACTGGGGGCAGGCAAATGAGCCAATAATCCAGGCTGGGAATTTGACTCAATCCCAGGGCACTCTTACAAACCATCAGACTGTGGATGTTGAAATCTAACCCTGAGTGAGATTAGTGCTCAGGTCACTGCATGGGTCCTAAATGGCAGAGCATCATATTCATTATTCCTTTTATTTTTTTATTTTTTAATCAGAGCTATCTCCAATTAGAAGGAAATCTTTTTTTACTGTTAAAAGCTGAGTTTGTGTCATTATGACCAAAGTGTTATTGCATTGTGTGGTAAATGTGAAATGAAACTGTGCATTGCTTTCAGTCCAAAGACACCTCTGCTGCACAGCTGGTGAAAGAAAACATGAGCTGGGGGATAAAGACAGATAAGTAATTCCTCTACTCAGACAGAGGACAGGAATCGCAGAGTGTGCATGAAATGTAAGTTAAAACTTGGAACAGCAGCGATGACAGAGGACAGCTGTGGCATGAGGAGAAAGAGCTTTTCATTTTTTTTTTTTTTTTTTATCATTGACAGTTTTCGTTTTGTCTGTAAGATTTGTCAGTCACACAGAGACGGAGGACTGTGAGAGCCTCTTTAGTCTGTTCTTCTCAAGTCCACAGACCATAACTTCTTTGCATTTCAGTCTTCTTAAACTCTGAAGATGAACACAGCAGGGATCCTTCTCTCTGGACTCCTGCCAAGGGCAGCTTTGGTTTGTAGGTGTCTTTACAGTATTTCTTTTTTCACAGCATCCCTGGGACTTTGCCTCTTTGGTGGATCTGCTGTACTTGATTTTTTTTCTCCTACTGTGTTGTGCTAGCTGGTTAACTGTTGCCTTTTGGCCTCAGTACATGGCTAAGCAGTCCTCATAAACACCAGCCACTTCAAACATAAACCTGAGAATATGTTCGTTTTGTTCTACCTCTAATGTGAACAAAGGCACTAAAAGGACCCACTCAAGACAATGCTGACATTAAAGGATAGTTATCAAATATATTTATAAGCACATAAATAATTTCCATCTATGCACGTAAAAATAGCAGTGGGAGCATTTAACATACCAAAACACAGCGTGAGGTGTTCATGCAAAACGATGGAAACAGGACGTGGACTGAGGTTTGGCAGCTAAGGTGAAATCGTGTACTGCAGGTGAAAATAAGTGTGTGTGTGTGTGTGACAGGTGCTGGTCTTCCCCCACCCTCACCTCTCTCCCTCTTGCTTCCTTTCTCTCTCTCTGTGGGGTTTAGCGCTCTGATGGGTGACTTCCTGTTTGTGTCTCTGTAGTTTTCTCCACCTGCTGCTTTTGAATCCACAGGTCGCATCCCTCCACAGGGTGGATTACCCTGTAGAGGTGTGTATGTGCCTGAGTGTGTATTCTTGCTTCTGACATCAAAGGAGCACCACACTGATCCTCCCAATGTGACACTAATGCCTCCTTTCTCTCTCTCCCTACCGTGCTGACTCCTTATTTCCTCACCCTGCTTCCTCTCAGCTTCACCTCCTCCCTCCTCCTATATTACTGTACATGCGTCTGTCGTTCTTTTCCACCCTTGCCCTCGTTCTACACGTTTCTTCTCATTTCTCTCCCTTGCCTTTTGGACTACCATTTTGGACTAACAACAGCTGCTCTGTGTCCTATTTTCCCTCTCCACATGACCAACGTTTTCTCCTCTTTCTTTCTTTCCCTCACCGTATCCTCTCCTTTATCTTTGTCTTCATGTCTCAGAGAGAATAAGCAGTTTTTTTGGAAAACCGGTGTATGAGCACACAGCAGGAACATAATATTTGGGATTAGGAGCAGTTCAAGACTTGTTTCTCAGTGTTTGCCCCCCCATGCCCCTAAAAAAGGATGCAGCAGGAGAGGCAGGATGTGCGTGCCTGTTTACAAGCCTGAGCATGCTTCCTGTAATCCCACAACATCCTTACCACTGAGCTGGTTTGTCTCTGAAGGCAAAAATAAAAAGGATAAAGAAGAAGAAGTGAACTGGTGTGTTTAAAAAAAAAAAAAAAAAAAGTCAATGAATAATGCGTTTCGCTCCTGCAGGAAGTCAAGTTGCCCTTGGTCAAACACATTATGCTGCATATTTTGTGATCAAGTGGTCCAATTTACTTTTTAAGTGGACCCACTTTAGGTCTGCATGAAATCAGTTATTGCTGGACTGGATTTCTTTTGAAAAAAAAAAACAAAGAAACAAGAGTAGGCATTGTCTTATTTTATTAAAGTCTTAGTTATTGTGGACGTGTAGATGGGGAAATCCGCCACCCAGTAAGGCAATGTTATGTTCAGGCTTTAGTGTCGTTGGATCCTGTGATTCTTTGCTTTTATATGTTCTATAGTGATTGTGTAAATCGGCTGAGCTGCTGGTTCTAGTGTTGTGAACAAAGCTCTCTAACCCACTGGTCAGAGAGCTCCCACTGTGAAACCACAAGTTGATCTTGTGTCTTCACTGTTGCCATCTTGGTGTTTTGGAACCACATACGACAAGCGAGGGGTGGATCGAACCAACAAACCTGTGAATACTGCATGCTCATTGGCTAATGACTTAAAAACATAATAAACCTGGGTATAACTCTACACGGCGCTGTGATTTAGAAAAGGAACCTCATGTTGTACTCAGTAAGTAGAGAATAAACTCATAGGAAACTGTTTACTGATGTTATAGATCAAGTGAACTGAAATCCTTTTCATTCTGAGCTCCTTACTGGTCATAAAAAGGAGCCACAGTTTAAAACATGGCTTTAATTTCCGACGTGGCCTAATCAAACCACACCATGACATCATCAGATCAGAGGAAAGACTGGTTTTTGCTACAATGATTTGTAAATGTGCTTATAAAGGATACTGCCCTTGTCATAGGACCTTTATTTATTTATTTATTTATTCATAAAGACCCCCATTAGCTTCCACAATAGCGGTTGCTAGTCTTCCAAGACATTGAGTACAATTTAATAAAAATTACACAATAAAGTCGATGCAAACATGTCCACATATTTTGGCTCATACATCCACAGTAAGGTTTTACAATTGTAAAAATATAAGCATGCAAATATCAATAACACTGAGGTACAAACCAGAAGAATCAAAAACAGGTCACAGCATTGCTCTCTTACAATATTTATAATAATTAAAAACTGTGTAAATAGGCTTTCAAATGTCTTTTAAAATTAGGAATAGTAGCTAGTAGTATTAGATGAGAGAACATCTCTGCGTTTTACAATCAAATCAAATATCACTGAACATAATTAATATATTTTCTCTTTTATTCCATTTAATTTGCCAGCGGGAAAAAAATCCCCTGAAAGGCTAAGTCACAGTTTCCCAGCTGTACTGTCAAGATGAAAAACCTTCAGCTCAGCGGATGAGAAATACTTTGAATAAAACTGAAATATAATACAGCTCCTCATCCCCATCACCAGGAGAGAGGAGCATTTTAATAATTACTCTGTAAACACTTAAAAACTCTCAAATGCAACTCGAGTAAATTTAATCTGACAAAATTAATGAGAGGATTGTAAAAGCACAAGGCTGCCCCTTTGTTAAATATCTAATTTTCTATGACCTTCAAAAATGGCCCCAGGTTGCATTTTGATAAGAGATTTGGTGAGAGCCTGGAAACGGGTGCTTTCGGGGTGGAAAGGGTTTACTTCAAGGAGTTGGTTTGCTCGGAGCATCTTCTCAAAAGCACTTTTCGTTTCCCTCTGCCATCAGTCTCTCAGGTTTGTCTCTGAAGCACCTCGCCTGAACCTGAGTTTGCTCTCACCCACTTCTCTGCCACATTTGACTTTTTCATGCAGCACCACAGTTCCTCTCTTGGCACCCTATTCTGTGCTTTCTCTAGATCCACAGTGTAACTCCTTCAGACCCTCTCGATGGTTCTCCATCGGCTCTCTCAAAGCAAATCTTGCATCTGTTTCTGCATGAAGCCATACTGCAGATCATTAACTGTCACATCTTCCATTAAACTAGCTTCAACAACTCTTTCCCATCTCATCTTGGTATTGGAAAGTATATATGTTCTTGACCATCTCACTTTTTCTTTGCTAACCTCCCACACATTCCTCTGCTTCATCATCCCACCACCAAGTCTCCTTGTCTTCTGTCCAGCTCATACACGAAACACCGTCCTGGCTGTTTCCCCTCGCCTCTTCAGCTGTACGTTCTCAGTCATCTGGTCTCATCTCCTCCCTGAACTCTGCACAACAATTTTCCTTCTCAGCCACTGAATCCTCGCCTCTGCCTTCACTCCCTTTTTATTCTTGATTTCTAGATTTCACCTTTTGCATAAGATATATTCCACCTGTGCGCACCTGCCTCCACTCTTTTATGTTACCCTGTGTTCCTCCCTCTTCTCGAAGTACATCTTCACCACATCCATTTCCATCTTTCATGCAAACCATCTGCCCTTCTACATTTCTCTCCTGAGCACTGCACCTACCCAACACTTTCTCATCAGCCCTGTTTGCTTCACCTACATGTTCACTGAAGTCTGCTCCAATCACCGGTTTCTCCATCCGGGGCACACTGTACCACTCCATCCAACTTACTCCAGAATTCCTCTTTCACTTCTGACATCCAACTTCCAGGGCACTGACAATATTTAGCATCGCCCCCTCCGCTTCCAGCTTCAAACTCATGATTCTGTCTCACACTGTCTTCTCCTCTACAGCACATCCACACAGATTAACCATAGCCCGTTTTGCTTCTTATCTACATATTAGAACCATTTGAATCCACCTCCAATGCTACTTGCACTGCTGCCCTCTCACCTGTGGACCTCTACACACAATATATCAGCCTTCATGCTCTCTGTTATATCAGCCAGTTATAGCCTCCATACTTTCAGCTCTCCAGCATTAGCACATAGTGTTTATATATACCCTGCACATAGTTCTTGAAACATTCTTGAAACTGCTCTTGCGTTGCTAGCATGTTCCTAATATGTTGTAGGTGCTGCAGATTTGGTTTGGGAAAAACAACACCCGTGAACATTCAGCACTCGACTTTGCCACAAGGAAAAACTTTCTGGGTTAAATCCAACTCCACTTTTCTCACCAACATACCGCAAATCACAATGGGAGTCCCCAACCATTTCAGCAATTAGCCTACCCACACACTCACAGACGCAGAAACACACACATCAGTGTGCATCATGCACAAAGCCACAAACGCATCAGCAACAAATTGGTGTTGATTCACTCCCGTATATGGAGCGACTCTGAGTCACAGCTCCCTCAGGCACCAGGCACGCTGTGATTGGTTAGGAGACTGCAGCATTTGTGTGTGTGTGTGAGTGGCCTGAAGCACCCTAATAGGTCTTTATAAGAGTCAATCAGAATGGAGAGAGAACGAAAATAAAGACAGATTGACTGCAGAGGGACCGCGGGCGAGAGACAGTCACTGCAGACAGCACGACGAGAGGCTGTATCACAGGAGAGAGAGGGCGAAAAAGAAGGGCAAGAGACATAGTAAACCACTGGAGGAGAAAGCGAGAGAGGGTTAGAGGGTAAAATTACTGCCAGCTCAGACTCCCAGGAGGAAATAATGAGGAGTGTCCACATCAACAAGACCTGACACTTATTCTCACACACTCACACTTGGAGAAATAGCTCAAAGGGCTACCTGGAAACTCTCCATCTGCTGGATGTGAGCAGTGACAGCAGCGATGACTCTGATACCGAGAATTACAAGCAGCAAACGTGTTCGTTAATAATTCTGCACACTAAGACGGTTATTACTTACGACAATAACAGATGTACATCAGCTCTGTGGGCATTTTCCCCACACTTTTCAGAATGCTAAAGAATGCTAAATGTGGCTCATTTATGGTTTTGTGTCTTTGGCTGTTCACTGACACATTATCACAACAAAATTGCTGCGTTAATCCTCCCTGACCTCTGCATCAGCCAGTCACATGACTGCAACTCCATGAATTTAGCATTTAGACACACAGACATGGTCAAGATGACCTGCTGAACCTAAAAGTGAGCTTTGGAATATTTTTGAACACGGCTGCTGGGATCTTTCCCACACAAACACCTCTGGGGTTTACAGAAAATGGTATGAAAAGGAGAAAGTATCCAGTGAGCAGCCATTAACTGTGTAACCAGGTCATCCCACAACATGTGTTTTAACTCAGTTTCAGCTAATGTGTTGGTGAAGCTAAAGGTACTTCTGTTTGAATATAAAATAGCTTGAAAGTTTGGAACTGCTCACTGTATTACTTTGTTTTTAAAACTCATAGGTCGCCGTACTTTGTACATTTGAATATGCTGTACCTGGGGTATTTCTACTGAGCTTTCACCACAGAATTGTAACCATGGCTACTTCAGATCTTGCCAACTCAAATTCCATGACACAGTTTGTTGCCTGTATCCTTAACTTCAAGGATAAATATTGTGGACAAATTTCCACACTGGATATTTTTCCACATAAAAGTATTAACAATAGTTCATTTTGTAGTTACACACGTCGTCCCTGCACTTGTATTTTTGTGTGGCCTCTTTCAGCTGCCTAATTAAAAACCATTTATCCTGATAGGATTGTTTTCTTACTCTGTATAGATAGATCTGATTTCAAAAATCTACACAAAATTTGCACTTGGGTGCTTTGCTTGAACAGAGCAGGAGGGGATCACGTCAAATGCTTGTTTTGCACTCCAAGCCAAGCTTAAACCACACTTCCTCTAATTGCCACTTGAGGCTAACCTCCAACAGCGAAAAATTTCTCATTGATTTCAATATTAAAATGTCACAACTCCATATCTGTTTTGGTCTCTGTGGATACTCCCCTCTTTTGATATGGACAGAGTTAGGTTACCTAACAAGTGTTCTGACATAGAGAGCATTTTTATTGAACTGTTGTATCTTACAACAATTTCTTGCTGTGTGGTAAATATCACAACATTTCTGCTTCAGTTTTGATGAGTCAGATTAACATTTATTAGGCGGTGACTTTGCGAGTAAGTAGCCAATATGTGACCCGTGTGGTTTATGGATAATGTTTGCCAATGTGCATAACTTCCAAATGCTTTCCTCTTTTGCCTCAAAAAGCTAACTTAAGTGACTTCACTGTGGTTATGTGTCAGTGGCCATTTCAAGTTCACCTGTTATTGAGGTACAGGTAAAAATCTTTTATTACATAAAATACATACATCTTACTATAAGTATATCCAAAAAGTCCTTGAACTGAAAGCAGTTAGGATTAAATCAAATGGTTTGCATCTCCACATCGCAGCAGATCCTCAGGGAACGCCAAAGCAGAGGAACTAGATGGGTTGGTAAGGTAGAAGAGATAGAAATCAAACTATTACAGCTGTATGAGGGGAAATGTCTGCACCATAAGTGTGCCTTAGTGAGTGTGCTGTGTCTTTGCTTGTTGATCTCTCGTGTCTCAGTGGTGACCATGTTTGACAGTAGGATCAATAAAACAATTTTACTATCGTTAACAAACGCAAGCAAGCAAATAGTGTATCGCCCACATGCATTGAATCAAATATTCAGCCTTCATATGCTCACTGCTAAACCATAAAAGCTCCAGAAGGATAAAACATCAGCCAGACGTCACTAAATGAAATCAAAACACACACGAAGCCTGTTGGTCCACACATAAAATACAACAGATAAACACGTGAAATTAAAGCAGAGATACATGAAGATGTGTATTTTTGAAAGACCATTTTTACGTGTGTTACATTCCCCAGGAGGATGCAGTTTTTTGCTTTGCTAAATAATCCCTTATGTTCTGTCTAGGCTCCACCTCCTCTGTCCTGATTGGATGCTGCTCACGGAATCCGCCTAATTACCAATCAGCAGAGCACTATAAAATGCCTGTGGAGCTGTGTTTCGGGGCCCTCTGGCCATTTTGACTGCCATACTTGTGCAGGCTTGCATGCTTTTTGACATGTGTGTGCATTTTGTGTTTCCATGTTCAGACTGCTTGTAGAGGAGAGCTGCCTTTTGTTTTTTGACCCTGTTTCCTCCTGTTTATGTGTTATTAGGTAGGTTATGGTTATAGGTTGTATATTTTGTTTCCTTTGGAGTTTGGTAAGTTTCTTTTAGTTTCGTATTAGGGATGTTTTGTTTGTTATGTTGGCCTTGGCTCTCCCTGAAGTTAACCCTCAGTCTGAACCAGAACTTTAACGGTAGCCGGAAACCTTTAAAACTACCATCTTGACTCCTCCTTCACTATTTACCTTTTATGTTAGTCCCTTCTAACCCCTAGACTAGCCTGGGGACTTAACAACGTGCTACTTAAAAAAAAGAAACACACACAACCCGTCCATCTGGCAAATATAAGTATCCTTATGTAATCCACCACTGTGTCATACCTCTTTTAGTCTGGACTGTGTTTTAACTGTAACACAATTTATAAATTCATGAGAAACGTTTCCAGAATGTAGTGTAGTGAATATTTCCTGTTATACTGTGCTACTTTGGTTGTGTAATCCTGAAGCTGGTCTCATATTTTGTTGCTAAAAAAACCCTCATTTGGCTTAGTTTATCTTAATGTGATTATTTATAGTTACTTTTGAACTTTTTGAACTTAAATGCACATTTAATATCAACAGGATTTATTGTGAGGACAGTGTGTTGTTTAGTTTTTTTGTAGCCACATATTAACAAGATTAAAAACTGTCTGTTATTTTTCCTGAACACAACAAGCTCATGCTTTATTTATGTGCTCAGATTCATAAATCGGGAATGACGACAGTAAGTAGAACCACAGTGGGGAAATGGACTCGTAATTATACTGAGGGTCTGAGTGGTGGCTGTGTAGGTGGGTGTGGGAATCGTGTGTCAGCAGGTGATGGAAGAACACTTAAGTCAGCTTTGGGACAGGTGAGGAAGGATGTGAGACATTAGTGACAGGAAGCAGTGTTTCCCCTACGCCGGCCCGATGTGGTCAGCACGTCTCCATAGTTCTTTTGATGAATTAATACTTGTTGGGAAACTTTGTTGCTGGCTAAGGAGTTCTCATCAACCCACCACGTTCTCTTCTACTATTGCACCCTGTGCTTTACTTCACTGCCGCCCTCACAAACACACCTTGTCAGGAGTCTGGTGACAGAGAGACGTGAACAAGTACATGAAGAAAATAGTTTTTATCCATTTATATTCATCCCTTTGAGCTTCTCCAGTGTCCCCAAAGACAATGGCATGGTAAACAAAAGTAGGGTTGAAGCATTACAGGAACACAGAGGCTGTCATGTCACATTTGTGATGCAGTTTTGCATCTTCTGCTGAACATCATTTGAAGAAACCACGAGTATTGCAGAAGTGGAGAATTTAATCTGCACAGGTCGATTTGCCATCCCTTATTCGTGGCCTGCTGACCTCCACATCTGCTCTGTGCTGCTTCAGTCAAAAACTGACTGTTGTGAAGAGGAACGCTGCCCCTGAAACAAAATTTGGAGGACTTCCATGCATTGTCTCGAGTGGCCATGATTACCTCTGCAGGATCATTCAAACAGGAACACCAAGTACCAACCTCAGATGGATTCAGCCCTTAAATATTAAATAAAATCCAAACACACTGGTGGTGGTCCATTGTTTAAGGTGCCAAGGGCAATATAGAATTCCTCCAACAAAGTTGGAGTGTAGAAACGGAGCACGATGGTTTATCAGACACTTTCACGCAGGCTGAAAAGCAGTGACATTCATTTATCTTCAGCTGTTAATAATCTCAAGATTAAAGTTGAAACGGCATCATATCTGCGCCTTTTAAGTTCAGAGTACATACTGATTAACCTTCTCCCCACATTACAGCTTTGTCGATAGGTTTTAAAGCTCAGAGGATTTATATTAAACGGGAACCACATAACTCACTTTTCACTCAGTACAGCTGTGAACGTCATTTAATTAAAGCTGAACGTCGATCCTTTGAACTCATCGTTACTGTTTTAATTTAAAGCCAGTGCGCTGAAGTACCGAGCCCGTGACTCTGTGCCGAAACCCACAATAACAATATTCCTGCTTCTGTGGTTCAAAGTGCAGAGCAGATGGAGGATGTGAGTAGCACCACCTCTGTGGTATTGATATGGATTAAAAAGATTGATGGTCTGGGCTTTAACAGCGGTTGTTCTGGTCAATACAAACACAGCTCATTCACCGAGCGCTCACTGCAAACATCTGTCAACATGGAAATTTGTCAATACAAATATCTTTTGCTTTTAGCCAATCAGAGCTCTTTATTTCTATTTTGTGTTGTTTGTTTTTTTTTCATTCTTTAATGACCCAGTTTTTTATTCTATCAAAAACAGGAGCATTCATCTTTTTCCCCTCTTTATTCAGACTGCTGAGTGGGATATTTGGTGAGACTTCAAACCCACTTGGATCTTATGAGCAGCAGGAGGTAGCACGGCTTTAAATTACACATAAACACAGATTGAACTGTACAGCGGTGTGAGTGGGATAGTGGTGTGAATAAATCTCCTGTAACACTTTCAGGTCCGTCTGAGGATGCTGCCTCATCTGTTTTGCTTTTTTCTTCCTTTTCCGTGACCGAACATCTCAGTTAATAAAAGGATGAGAGAGGAGAAAGACAAAGATCTGCATTTTAGCTGAAGCTTTCATCCACGGTTTAGTTGTGCTTGATGAGGAAAAATAAAAAAGACAAGTGCTAAAGGAAACTTTGATAGTTTCACGGTCCTGGGTCGATGACCCATTGTTTTGTGTATTATTGTTATTCTATGATTTCTCCTTTTCATATGACTTCTAGTGTTCCAGGTCAAAACACAACACCATTGCATTAATCTAGCTAAGTGTAAATAACAGTAAATACAAAATATTGAATGTTGTTGTTGTGTTTTGAGGAAGTAGCCAAGAAAGGTGTAGTTTGTGTCTATGAACAGTGCACACCTGTGTGCACACCTGTGTGGATGAGCACGTTTGTATTCAAAAGGTTTCTCCATGTAATGATCTGCTAGGGGGCGTGGGGAGCTTTGGCCCCGTCCCCCAGGGCATGGAGGAGATCCAGGCCCCAGACATCCAGAGGCCCCCGAGTGCAAGAGCCCAAGGAGGACCATGGAGGGGCATCCATGCCATCCTCCTGGGAAGAGCTGAGGAGAGCCCAGACGAGGGGTCACCCAGGAGCCATGGAGCAGAAGCCAGAGAGGGGGCTGGAGTGGCGGGCCCGTGGGCTCTGCAATCTCGTCTTTGTAATTAGTGTCAGCCGTATTTCCCGGGTGTTTGCTCTCTGCCCTGTTCCCCACCTGTATTTTGTGTCTGTGTGTGTTCCTGTTCGTAATGCGTCATCCCTCATTCTGGCCTGTGTGTTCTGTTTTCATTCTCTGTTTCTAGTTGACCCAGTTTAGGTTTTGTTTAGTCTTTTGCCAGCAATAAAGCTGTGGTTTTTGAGTTTTAGTTCCACCTCTGTGAGCCTGCATATTGGGTCCTTTTCCTGCCTGCCTGCATACAGCCTCGACAGCTAGACATCTGTTTATTAGCAATTAGCCTGAACTATGACCCCACGGCCCAAGCACATATATTCATCTTATCGTTTAAACTGAGAACATGTACAGTAGCGACACAAACTAGTGTTCTAATGTTAGTGTCATCATCACAAATGAGCATAATTCCCCTCTCGCCCCTGCAGGCGGTCTATCCTTCAAGCTCGAGTCCTCTACTAGAGGCCTGAGAGCTTGAGGGTCCTGCACAGTATCTTAGCTGTTCCTAGGACTGTGTGATCTCCAATGTGTGGTTCCTGGGATCTGCTGGAGCCACTTGCCTAGTTTGAGAGTCACTGCATCGAGTGCTCCGATTACCACTGGGACCACTGTTACCTTCACCCTCCACATCTTCTCAACCTGTATCTGGAAGTCCCAAAGGATCTTAGCTCGGTCATTCTCCACCACCCTAGGGGGCGTCTCCCATTTTGACCTCGGGACTTCCAGGTTATACTCAGCACAGATGTTCCTGTTTACTAAGCCGGCCACTTGGTTATGGCGTTCCATGTATCCCTTGCCTGCTAGCATCTTGCACCCTGCTGTTATGTGCTGGATTGTCTCAGGGGCATCTTTACACAGCCTGCACCTGGGGTCTTGCCTGGTGTGATAGACCCCAGCCTCTATGGATCTTGTGCTCAGAGCTTGTTCCTGTGCTGCCATGATTAGTGCCTCCAAGCTTTCTTTCTTTTTTTTAATGCAAAAAATATCTCCTGGAAAACAGAGACTTAAATTTAGCAAGAAAAAAGAAAAAAGGTGCATCTTGCTTGTGCTTATCAAGTAAATTCTGGCAACACCAACCAGATGACCAGCATGCTCATTATTTGTTCTGTTTCACAGGTTAGTAATCAGTTTAAGGCCCAGTATAACAGAGCCTGTTACATATGCCGCAGATGCAGTCCCATATTTTCTTTTGACGTAAATCCCTTATTGGAAAAGTAAGTTTTGCTCCAAGTAATTTTTTTCTAAAGAACAGGAGAAAATTGCATCGACTCTTTAAACTTTTATGCAGCTCCTTTCATTTCATATTGGATAATTTGCAGCAGATCGAGATATGACACAATTCAGTTCTCGAATAGAAACGCAGAAAGTGAGAGGACGCCTGTTGTGTGTTTCTGTGTGTGTGTGTGTGTGAGAGAGAGAGAGAGAGAGAGAGAGAGCGAGGGAGCAGCGAGTTGCATGTTTAGGAGTGAAACGAGTGAAAAAATGAGAAGTAGGAGACGAAGCAAAGAAGGACAGGAAGAGAAGATGGTAGATGACTACTAATGTCCCACTATGCAGACTTAGAGACTTACTGCTGACACACACACACACACACACAGACACACACACACACACACATAAAGAGTCAAACTTCCGCTGGGCAGTCAAGAAAAGGGGGTGGGCTATCAAAGGAGGAGAAGCACTGTGAGGAATACTGATGCTCCAGTCTGCCATTCACACACGCACGCGCACACACACACACACACACACACACACACACACACACACACAGAGCCTCCAAAAACATCAAAGGAGAGGAGGAAGCAGTGGTAGGGTTTTAGAGGTAGAGGAGAGGAAACATGATGAAGGGAACAGAGGAAAAACAGGAAGAAACACGGAGATGGCTGCAGAGAAAATACAGGGAACTGTGAAGAAAAAGTAGCAGAAGAACAAGAGGAGAAAGGGTGAATGACACGAGAACAGCTCAAAAGTCAGGAGAAAAGGAAAAAAGAACAACGAGATGAAAGAAGAGATGGATGAGCGATGAAAAGATGCCAACTTCAAATATTAGCCCATTATGTAGCTAGTATGTAGCTAGTAGGCAGCCTGCTGTAGTTAGCTGTAGGTTCAATATCATCCAAGCTGATAAAGAGAAAGTAACCGAGCAGCTGTTTACATAATTATCATACTCAACGTTTGTATTTAAATCCAAAGCAAGCAGTTTTCTTCATGACTTTAGCCAAAAATTGTAAAAAATAAGTGAGAACAAACAATGAAAACAGACTTGGACTCATATCTCTTTGTTAAAGTATCGTCTGATTTTCCGAGAAAAGAGGAAGGAAACAGAAAGAAAATGACAACAAATGAGTGGGATGAGGAAAGAAAAGAAAGAAAAATGAAAATTAACACAAAGGGTAGACAAACAAAGACAAGGATCAGCACCAGAAGTGAGAAAATATAAGCACAGGAAGTGAGATCGGCCAAACACTGGAAACAAGAGTTGAAAGGACAAAGATGTGAGCATAGAAGCAGAGAAGGATGGGAAGGAGAATGCAACAACAAAGACAACCTGAGCAGA
The DNA here is from genome assembly GCF_001858045.2 of Oreochromis niloticus. Lineage (NCBI taxonomy): Eukaryota > Metazoa > Chordata > Actinopteri > Cichliformes > Cichlidae > Oreochromis > Oreochromis niloticus. The sequence goes on from NC_031979.2 coordinate 37,235,152, forward strand.
GAAGATGAAGGCAGAGACCCCAGAATTCTGTTTATATAAACTACAAGAGCAAAGCGTGTGAAGGAAATAAATTTCTCTCCACTTTTATTATGTAGGTCCTCACTACCAATCAGACAAAACATGATGACTTGAGTGCCTCTGAGACAAAAAACAAAAGCACCGAGGACAGCGTCCTTAATGCGCTCCTCTACAACAATAACAAAACGATCAGCAGGTGAAGTGATGTATTGATTTCACAGTTTTAACCAGTTACAAAGAATTGAGCAGTCTGTTTTTTAATTTATTTTATTTTAAAAGTAAAGGATAAATTATTCAATTTAGCATTTTAGTGTGGAACTTGATCCCTTTGGAACGTGCTTCATCACTTGCTACATTAGGAGTTACAAGCACGGCTTTTTGTTGTATTGCTGTGTGATATTGCAAATTTTGGTATTGATCCAATACCAAGTAGATGCAGGGACAGAGCTGCTGATACCTGAAATATACAGCTTATTTTTGGGGGAGCAGTCTTGAAATGATTTATGAGATGAATCATCATCAAATTGCACATTTTGTACACACTTCAATGATCTTTGTGGTAATTAATTCAACACAAGTGGGCAACATACTGAACCTAACGTTTAGATACAAAGTATTGATCTTACTGTGCTATGACTATCGACCAGCATCGCTAACGATACAATCGATATTTGGATCAATCCGCCCACCTTTATTCAGATGTTTCTTGTTGTTGATGTGCACACAAGATTTGTGCACATCTCAGGGGGATTTTTGACCACTTCTCTTTGGAGTTCATCTCCAAGTCCTTAAGGTTTCTAGGTTGCTTGACCAAGACGTCGGCTCTTTCTAGGTTTTCTGTTGGTGGTGTAGGGTTCACATTATTGTGCTGCTCCTTGTGCCTTGGCTGAGTGAAAGCAATTCTTATTCAAATTTTTGCCATCTTTTAGTCTTGCTGTTCTCTTGACTTCCTGTTTGACATTAAGGATCGTGGTCTTGGGGTCGTAGTCAGCATTCTTTTCACTCAACACATCAAGCCATTTGTTTAATTCCAAAAAGCTCAGTTTTGCCCGTCAACACCGGAAGGATCCAGGTAGTTGAATGAGGCCAAACTTGACACGAGCCTGAAGATGGGCCTTCACGGGTAGGGGTACTTTACAGGCACAGCAGGAATTCAAACTGGAATAGCATAAAGTGTCACAAATGGTTTTCTGGTTGAAGCCCAGCTGCCTTGAGATCATTAACAAGATCCTCCAGTTTACTTTTGGATTATTGTTTTCTTGTTTTATTGAAAATTTATCTTTCACTATTTTCCCTATTAAAATAAATACTAATATTGTACATTTAGACTGCTCATTTCTTTATAAAAAACAACAGACAAATAAACTATGTATTCTACATGAGTTCAAATGTCTTCCTCCAAATAATAACAAATAATCACACTGAAACTATCAAAGGCATCAAAGGTCAAAACAACCTCAGCCTGTTTCAGTGGATCCTGAATATCTGTACAAATATTTTTCCAATAATGTAGGTTTTTAAAAAAGCTGAGATATGGAAAAACTGAATGTTAGATTTGTATTGTTGATTGTCATTTATGCTTAGAAATATCTACTCATATATGCTTAGAGTTGTATAATCAATGTCATGTTGGTAGAGGTTTGATCCTTAATAGTCTGCAAAGACTTTGTGTGCAGTCCAGAGTGTTCTGGCATTCACACCCACATCCTGGGAGCATGGGAGAGGTCGTACCTTCTCTTATTGTTTTGTGGTAGGATAAACGTGTCTATGTCTGTTTTAGTCTGAGTGCCTTTTGTTTAGATGAACGGCTGGACTTCCAGACCAGCAGGTTTAGGGAAGTCATTTATGGGGTCACACTCTGACCCCCCCCCCCCCCCCCCCCCCCCACACACACACACACACACTTACACAACACACAGGCAAGGTACTTTCTGTTTGTATGTATACGTCATATGTTAATGAACTTATGCATATTCATGTGACCTCAATAAAAGAGCAGTGTTACGGGGGAGCGGACGAGAGCGACTGGGGTTCGAGCGGAAGGAACGGCGCTCGTCACAGTTCTCTCCCTTGTGCGCGAGAATCATAAAGAGCTCTGATTGGTGTTCAATGCTTTCTGCTGTGTAGTTGAATTGTCTTGAACGTTCCAGCGAATAGGTTTAAGCTAGAAACCTATCACTGAAAAATAAAAAGAGTCCCTGTGATGTCTCTCTGTGCTCAGATTAGTGTGTTGAGTCAGTGTAATCATGCATGTAGAGAGCACAGTGGACGTAAATAGTTTGAACGTACAGTTATCCTTCCTGAATGCTATTTAATGTATTTAATAAGACTTTTTTGTTTCCTTGTTTTGTTGTTTTCTTTGCTTTCAGACAGCAGCTCAGGTAGGGCACGCGCTGATGAAAAGAGCACACAAATTGCATTTCCAAAGCGGTTCAATCCAAAATATATTACATGATCAGAAATGTGATGAGCCGTGACATCTCAGGACAGCTGGAAAAGTCACAAGTAATTGGTACACAAGCCTTTTTGTCAACCATGCTATTTCAAGAATTGAATTTGAATTGTTTGTTTTCATATCCTTTCACTGAAATGTTCCATTTCACTGGGATTACACGACACACGAATATAAAACATGAACAATCACAGCTGATAATGTTTTTCCCCTATTGACACGAGACTGTTCAAATACTTACAGCAGAAGTGTTTTCATAATTTCCATGTTTCGTTTCCTTTCCTATTACTGAACCTCCTTTTGTTCTAATAACACAAAGAGCAAAGCAGAACAAAGTGCATTTCAATTCTGTTTTATTTAAACTGAATGTCAGATGAAACTGATCCTGTTCGTTAACATGAGCTGAAACATGACATTTGGTTGGCCACAAAGAGATCTTTTATGTACAGTGATGTTCTTCACAGGGGTCTGTGCAGTTCTGTGAAAACAAACAAACAAACAATAAAAAACTAAGTATAACTTTACTTTAAATCATTGAAATTAAGAAGGCAAGTAGCAGTAAGGTTTTAACACAACGCTACAATCTTTCTGGACGTGGTTGTTCCAGCAAATTTACTCCAAAGTCAAATGTAACAATCAGAGAAATTACAAAATAACAATAAAACAACCCCCCAAACCTTAAAGCTACATCTCAGAATCTAGAGGCCTCGATCAGCATGTTAAATATTAAAGTTCATGACAGTCCAATGAGAAAAAGACTGAAGATGTAAGGCTTGTTTGGAAGTGTTATCAGGAGACAACCTTCTGCCGTGCTCTCATGTTCTTGAAAACAAAGACGACAGCACGGCTTCAAACAGTCTGAAACGCTGTGGCAGAACTTAAGACAGCGGTGCATAAACCAATGCCGATAAACCTCAATCATCTGGAACAACAATGTGAAGACATTAAGGTTCCACCCAAACCCGCAGTAACTTAAATGACCAACCTACCCATCATTCTATATGCATATATGGAATGTGCCACCTTTCTGTGTCCACATGTGGACACTCAGAGACATCAAAAGTAGGACACAGCACAGCACAGCACAGAAAATGAAAATGAATATAATATCAATAAGACAAATACAACAACCTGTCAGAGCGGGTTCCACAGTGGCTTACAGATGCACAGCAACTGTAGACAAACTAAAGTTGCTTAAATATCACTTCCTGTATGAGATTTCATAATTGGATAAAGAAGAGTATCAGCTGACATTGGCTGATGCTAAAATAAATCTACTGGAGTGCAGCTGAGCGTGACTTGTTGTCTACCTGAACTATTTCTATGCTTGATTTTCACTAAGCATAGAAATTAAAAATCAAATGTATCATTAACTAACTCTGTTTGATTTCATGTCTTCATATGTCGTTGGTTTATATGTCTGCTTCCTGAATACTACTTGTTTAATTAACATGAAAATTAGAATGAATATTTTCTATTAAGGCAGAGGAGATTTTATCACAGAGCCCTCTGACTGTATATAAACTGACTCCTTCACATACATGAACTGAAGAAGTACTTGGTAGTTTTTCCTCCACAGTGTTATATGAAGGTTACATGAACAAACGCATTGAGACTGTTACCTGTCAGAGGGGAACACTTCCACACATAAATCAGATCTGTCTATAACAACACACTAAACCCTAAACCTGTCACACTTCACAATGTGCAAGATTCAAACTCTGTGAGATTCAAACAGAAGAAATAAGTGCTGCCTGCTCCCACCAAGTCCTGGGAAAAGCTCATCAATAGTGATATTTGTCTGCTGTGTCTGAGAAAAGGACCAAGACACAAGAAGTAGAAGCATCTGAGATACTGACATGAGAAGACTTTATTGGCTAAAAGGCAAAAAACTCATATCAAGAAACAGAAAGTGCGAGGCACAGGAAGCAGGAAGGCAACAGAGAAAAAAGGAGTGGAAACGGATATCTTGACAGAAGACAAAGTGAAAGACATGACTGTGTTTACACACTGAGGACTGATTACGCAACAGAACACAGCTAGGAATAAAGGACAGGCAACAAAATAAATGTCAGGTACAAATAATGAGGACAGGACATACAATAATATGGAAAAACAGGAAGTCAAACTACCACGAGTCAACGAGCAAAACTAACCTTCAAAGTTAAAAGGAAACGAGCAAAAGACACGAAGACTGACACTGAAGATGACGGCAGAGACACGGGAGAAACACCGAGGACACAAGACACAAAAACAGGATGATGAGAAAATCAAAGCAGCGACTATTCTCAATAATCTCTAACAATGTCACCAGTATTAGAATTAATCAGTAGATTAACAAAGAAATTAAAACAGGAACTAAAACTTACTCACTTAAATACAATACATGAAATATAAGTAACATAAAATACATGGTCAGATTTTTTTTTAGTTGGTTAAGTTTTGATATTCACCTATATAATTAGGGGAGCCTATCCTGTATGTGGTTAATTTAAGTTTGAATCAAGTTTAAAAATAGCACCTGTCATTATATTTAACAACTGAAAGAAACATAACTTTAGCTCTGGTTAATGTGTCTAAATGAGTCTAACTGCAAACAAACTGTGTTTTAATATGAAGGATTGTCACCAGGGATGAGAGCCAGTGAGGAACAAGAACAGCAGCATGGTTTTTCTTTGTTCTCTCTGTATTCATGATTTGGTCAACAGTATCAATTAATAATGTCAAGGCCAGGCTCTGCTGTAACCTGAGAGAGAATATTGAGAGGATGTGGTTGTAGCTCTGGTGCATGGTGGTGTTAGCTGACACAGAGCACATTGGAAAATGCAATTAACCACACCACTCACCAGATTTGGCTCCTGGCAACTTTGTCCACTTACCGAAGATGAAAATGAAGTTTACGATTCACCTTCCTGAAGCATCGGAGCACAGGTACAACGAGACGTTACAGGATTACCGAAAATAACATATGTGTGATGATATAATGGAGATAAGCCATACTGATTAATTCCAGAAACTTTTTACAAAGAATTTGCATGAAAAATGTCTGGATATCTTGACCTGGTAAAAGCTTAAAGCAGTTGTGTCAAGCCAAAGGTTTAGCTATTGTTGTTCATTCTCCATAAATGATGCCTGTTAGTGTGCTGAGCACCTCAAGATGCAGTTGAGAGACACATCTTGTTCCCTGCTGGTAATGTGATGGCATGCATTCAGACTGGTGCTGTGATCAAAGGATGACTCAATTTTAGCAAGGCCGTCCTGGTAAGATTACATGAACTTTCATGCATGGCTGATATGTTCAGATGTGCAGTCATTTGAAGGTAGTACATTGTTCACATGCTTTTATATTTTCACTAGAGAATCCTGCCAGCATTTGGCATTGGCTCTGGCAGTAGAAAAAAAGGTGAAGCATATGGTACTGAACAGTTAAAACACTGTTTTTCTTTGTGGACAATTTGATTGCAAATGCAGACGCTATTGTTGCTGTGACATAGGTGTCTTCACATAGTCACCACTGTGGTTACTGCGAGGTGTTGTTTGATCCAAAACAGACAGGTGTCTTTCAGAAAAGAGCAGAGTCTGAAGTCGAGGTCCTTATGAAAGGCCCTTTGATGGATCTGGCTTCTGACAGCTTTGTGTCCTTAACTGTTCTCTAGTCGACTTTGACCTCTGACATAAAGTAACAGTTGAAAGAGTAGAGGGAGAAATAAGGACACGCCTGCAGGAGAAAAGACTCACGTGTTCAGCTCTGAAGCTGAAACACTGTGAGTGAGTGAGTGAGTGAGTGAGTGTGTGTGTGTGTGTGTGTGTGTGCGCGCATCTAGCTGTGTGCAGTTTGTGTTTGTTGAGCTGAGTTAGTTCCTGGTTCCAATTGAATCTGAGTTTTTTGTGTTTTTGGGATAGCTAAGCAATAAATCTGTTTTTGGCCTCCTGCGTTTGGGTCCTAACCCGCCTTCCCTCACACACTATGATACTCACAGAAGCATGATGGCGGGCACATAGACGGATGGACTTGAGCATGCTCACTGCTGTCTGTGACCACGTTAAACCATGCACCTGTATGTGTGCATGAGGAGTTTCCAGTGTGTCCAACTGGTTCTGTTATGGTGTGGGGTCTGTGATCCAGCTTTTTGAGTTCTCCTTTTGGTTTCTGATGCTTTGCTCCTCTGTTTTGAGTTATTTTGTATTCATTACTTTATTAAGATACTTTAGGGTTCATTTTTACTCCTCTGTTTTAAATTCACGTTTTTACTGCTTGGCCTTGAGTTTCTTTCTTTTATGCCTCTAAGTTTATTTGTATCTCTGGTTCATGTTTTCTTGTCTCTGTCTCATTCCTGTGTCTCCTGTGAGAGTCTGTCATGTCCTCTGCATATGTGTCACCAGTCGTGTTCGTGTTTGCTCTCGCTCCCTCTCTCGCCTCCTCCGTGTCTCTCCTCCCATGTTTCCATGTTTCCCTCTTTGTGTCTCCTCCCTTTGTCTCCCCAGCCCGTCTTCTTCGTGTGTGCGTTCCTTCCTCCCGGATCCCTTCCTTCCTCAAGCCGCATGTCAAAATCTGCATCTGTTTCCTGTTTTATTTTGATAGTCTCTCTCTGTTTAGTTTTACTTCCTCTGCATTGTTATGTCTGTTCATCCCAGGTGTGTTCCCACGTGTTATCCGCTTCTCTTGTCCATGTTCCAGGGTTCCATGTCCAAGTTTTGTTTGTTTGTCCAGTTTCCAATGTTTAGTTAGTTGTTTAGTTCACCCAGTTTAGTTCTATTAGTTAAGCCTTAGTAACTGTTTTGCATCTTGCTTGTATTTTCGTTCAGTCTTTAATAAACTGCTCGTCTTTTGTTTAAGCCCACTCCCATTTTCAAGTGTCTGCATTTGGGACGTCAAACTCTTTCCTCACGATCTGCCATCATAGATCATGACAGGTTCAGTATGAACATTATTAAATAAAGGATGGGACTACAGGCACAGTAACACCTTTCATAGAAGTAATAACAACAGAAAATGTATCTTATACTGTAGCCACAATAATGCTGTATATTTTTTGTTACTTTGCATCAAAAGATGTATTATCTTCGATATCACATATCTCAGCATATCTAAACTTATCAACTGTGCACTGAGGGTGATGAATAAAAATGACTGGCAGAGCTGCAGGACCTTAAACAAGCATACAGAAATCCTCCTGAGTTTAGCATCAATCATGTACTATCCTCCAAAGTGAATTTACTGAAGGTTGATGCTCAGTAAATACACATTGGTATTGGTTCGTTTTTTGTTGATTTGGTTAATGATGTACTATTTTCACCCTCCAATATCCAGAATCATCTGTGATTGACTTTCAGCTATGACAGGCCCTCCTGTCCTCCAGGGGTAACACCTGCCTTTCCTCACTCTCTCGCTGCTCTCTCTGTCCCCAGTCTGTGTCATTGTGGGTGTGAATGACTATTAACCTTCCACAGGGGGTTGTGGCATGGGCATATATATGCATGCATGCAATGGCCTCTGTCCTCCATCTGCAATAAGTGCGGTCTTTAACCTGGGCCCTGAGGACTACTGCTGCCTGACTGTTAACCTGCTCACTTTGCTCAGTCTTTTGCGTTGTATCACTTTGTTGGAGTCAAGTCTGTGTTGCACTTATTCACCAGCCCTCTCCTCAACTCAGAGGATACAAACCCGCCTGTTTACCTTCTTGCTCATTCTCACCTCACTTGCTGTCACCACTAATCCTGCGAATAGAAGCAGAGACAGTGAGAATTCTGTTAATCTCCTCATGAAGCGTCAAACCTGCAGCTTCTGGAAACTGACCTTGAGTTGCTGTGAGCCCAGATCAGAGACTGATAACATACCTGCTCTCAGTGCTTACAGTATACTTACCTGCTTGGTGTACTAGCTGCATGCTTACCTGTTAAGTGGACATGCTATTTGCCAATGTTCATTGCATATTCTCTAAAAAATGGCTGAAAAGTGACAAGTCTGATATTGGCAGGTTGGCAGGTCTCTGAAGTCTTTGTTTGTTTGTTTGTGCCGCTGGTTAACCAACAGCTAGTCAAGTTGTTACTTGTCAGTGCTTGTTAAAACAAACTAATACCCAATTTTAGGCTGTTTTTTATGTGAAATAAAAACAAGAAACAAACAAAAACAAACAAAACATACAGCGTTATAGAAGGCTGCATTTAAAGCTCACAGATGGAGGCTGAGATTATTTTGGCTGTAATTTGTATTTCACCGACATGATAGCAAATACATATCATAGTAAACATATTATTGCAGATGAATTAATACTGAATTTGTGGATTATCTCATCAAAAGAATGTTTTGTAGTAGGTAGAGAATAAAACAGGACTAAGAGTTGATCCCTGGATCACACCACATGAGAGAAAGGTTGAGGATGAGGAGAATTCATTACTGCACAAAACGGTGTGTCTGATGAAGACACCACAGCAGTGGAGGCAGACCCTGGGCACAGGAGCAAGCATCCTTTGTCACTTTGATAAGGAAACAAATCAGTATATCAGGACAGAAAGTATGCAAAATACCTTTAGATTACAATTCGTATCATACCACTAAATGTTTCTTGAACAGAA